>NC_134373.1:37300014-37451461 GCF_035582795.1 Mycteria americana
AGTCTGTGTAATCCCCCTTTTGAAAGAAAGCCTTAATAATCCTTGTTACCCTTCTCTGGACTTTCCCTAATTTTACTATATTTTACTATCCTTTTCTGAAATGGGGAATAGGACTACGTGCAGTCTTCCAAATGGGAGTGCACTATCCCGTGCACCATACCCTGCCCAGGGATGCTTTGGGCTCCAGTATTTCCTAATGTTCCGGTGTCTCTCATCAGGACTGATTACTCTGTATTACTGATTACTGAAAACTGATTACTCTGTTTTCTTACCACTCTTCAAATGACTCCAAGATCTCTTTATGAAATGGTAATAGCTATTTTAGGAGCACGTTACTAGTTACGTATAGTTAAGGTTGTGCCTTCTCTAGTTAAAGGAACTAGACTGCTAAGGAACTAGACTGCTGCTGGGTGCAAACCTGAGCCAGGGGATTGGGTCATGTCCTGCTTCATGTAGTCAATAGCTACATTTTTATCTATAGGCTTTTTTATTCCTCCAAAAGACTCTGTTTTTGAAGTGAGGCTTTTTTCTTGGTGTAAAACCTGTGTTGATTCTTCCCCGTTATAGTTATGTGTATCTATTCCATTGATTTTTATAGCTTCTACCATTTAAATATGTGATTGTTATGGTTCTCCTGTCCTGGCTTTGTAACGAACTAAAGATGAAAGTGGAAGGTTGTACCTCAGTTAGGTAATGGATTTCCTCAAACCTTATTTCCTCAAATGAAGAGACAAGGAGAGAGGCAGCCCTAATGGGCAAAGGAGTCCAGGAAGGCTGGACTTTCTTTAAGGAGGAAGTCCTAAAGGCACAAGAGCGGGCTGTCCCCAGGTGCCGAAAGACGAGCCGGCGGGGAAGAAGACCGGCCTGGCTGACTAGAGAGCTCTGGCTCGAACTCAGGAAAAAGAGGAGAGTCTATGACCTCTGGAAGAAGGGGCAGGCAACTCAGGAGGACTACAAAGGTGTAGCGAGGCTGTGCAGGGAGAAAATTAGAAGGGCCAAAGCTGAGCTAGAGCTCAATCTGGCTGCTGCTATAAAAGACAACAAAAAACACTTCTTCAAATACATTAGCAGCAAAAGGAGAGCTAAGGAGAATCTCCAGCCCCTCGTAGATGGGGGAGGGAACACAGTGATCAAGGATGAGGAAAAGGCTGAGGTACTTAATGCCTTCTTTGCCTCAGTCGTTAATAGCAGGGCCAATTGTTTTCTGGGTACCCAGCCCCTGGAGTTGGAAGATAGGGACGGGGACCAGAATGGAGCCCCCATAATCCAGGGGGAAATGGTGAGTGACCTGCTGCACCACTTAGACACTCACAAGTCTATGGGGCCTGATGAGATCCACCCAAGAGTACTGAAGGAACTGGCAGATGTGCTCACCAAGCCCCTTTCCATCATTTACCAGCAGTCCTGGCTAACTGGGGAGGTCCCTGCTGACTGGAGATTAGCTAATGTGACGCCCATCTTCAAGAAGGGCCGGAAGGAGGACCCGGGGAACTACAGGCCTGTCAGCCTGACCTCGGTGCTGGGGAAGCTGATGGAGCAGATCATCCTGAGTGCTATCACACGGCATGTAGAGAATAACCAAGGGATCAAGCCCAGCCAGCATGGGTTCAGGAAAGGCAGGTCCTGCTTGACCAACCTGATCTCCTTCTACGGCAAGGTGACCCGCCTAGTGGATGAGGGGAAGGCTGTGGATGTTGTCTATCTAGACTTCAGTAAAGCCTTTGACACGGTTTCCCACAGCATTCTCCTGGAGAAACTGGCTGCTCATGGCTTGGAGGGGTGTACTGTTCACTGGGTTAAGAACTGGCTGGATGGCTGGGCCCGAAGAGTTGTGGTGAATGGAGTTTACTCCAGTTGGCGGCCGGTCACAAGCGGTGTTCCCCAGGGCTCTGTGTTGGGGCCAGTTCTGTTTAATATCTTTATCAATGATCTGGAGGAAGGGATTGAGTGCACCCTCAGTACGTTTGCAGTTGACGCCAAGTTGTGTGGGAGTGTTGATCTGCTTGAGGGTAGGCAGGCTCTGCAGAGGGACCTGGACAGGCTGGATCGATGGGCTGAGGTCAATTGTATGAGGTTCAACAAGGCCAAGTGCAAGGTCCTGCACTTGGGCCACAGCAACCCCATGCAACGCTACAGGCTTGGGGAAGAGTGGCTGGAAAGCTGCCAGGCAGAAAAGGACCTGGGGGTGTTGGTTGACAGCTGGCTGAATATGAGCCAGCATTGTGCCCAGGTGGCCGAGAAAGCCAATGGCATCCTGGCTTGTATCAAAAATAGCGTGGCCAGCAGGACTAGGGAAGTGATGGTCGCCCTGTACTCGGCACTGGTGAGGCCGCACCTCGAATGCTGTGTTCAGTTTTGGGCCCCTCACTCCAAGAGAGACATTGAGGGGCTGGAGCGTGTCCAGAGAAGGGCAACGAAGCTGGTGAAGGGTCTGGAGCACAAGTCTGATGAGGAGCGGCTGAGGGAGCTGGGGTTGTTTAGCCTGGAGAAAAGGAGGCTGAGGGGAGACCTTATGGCTCTCTACACCTACCTGAAAGGAGGTTGTAGAGAGGTGGGGGTCGGTCTCTTCTCCCAGGTAACAAGTGATAGGACAAGAGGAAATGGCCTCAAGTTGCGCCAGGGGAGGTTTAGACTGGATATTAGGAAATTTTAGTTCACTGAAAGGGTTGTCAAGCATTGGAAGGGGCTGCCCAGGGAAGTGGTTGAGTCCCCATCCCTGGAGGTATTTAAAGGTCGTTTGGATGAGGTGCTTAGGGACATGGTGTAGTGGTGGTCTTGGTAGTGTTAGGTTTACGGTTGGACTCGATGATCTTTGTTGTCTCTGCTTTTCTAGGAAGTTCACTTGAGAGCTATGGGATGTTTTTTTCCCCTCCTCCTTTTGACCCTATAAAGCTTGCTCTAATTAACTTTCTAATTGTAAGCAAATTGAGTATGTACTGGTTTTGTTGTTATGTGCCACTAAAAAAAAATAATTTAAAAGTTTCTCTGAAATAATCTCCGCTAGTAAAAACCTAAGCCAAAATGGTGACCTGAAATTTAAGACTCGTTTGGATACTGCAGCCTAAAGCTAGAGTCCTCCAGGACTGTTCAGGTAGTTTGAGGGCGCAGCTATGCTCTTCCTTAATGTTAATTGAAACTACTTGTAACTTGCGACATTGCAATTTTCATTTCACTGTTCTCTTCTTTGGGGAATCTGTTATTTTTTTCCTGCATCTCTCTCTCTCTCAGATATGTACGTGGCTACTTACTGCCAAATTACGAGGTTTAAGAGGTGAAAAGAAAACTCTTAATATCAACTCTGTCATGGACCTTTTCCCAACCTTGCTGTGTAATGCCCATCTGTTGACCAGACTGATGGAGTGAATGATGAGAGAGACCCTGTGAGATGTGTAAAGCTATTGAAAAATAATTTTTGCCTGTTTCCCTTTACTGTAATCATAAAAAATAGATCATTAAAACTGTTTTATAAACATGAATGAGCTAGAAAATATTATGACAACGAAAGTTACTAAAGATACAGAAATGGAATTTTTAGATGAGATTTATCTTCTTACTTTAATTTGTACTCCTGCTGTACTGTAAATGTAATAACCATCAAAATGAAAAATGCAACAGATTGATAATACCATTGAGTTTTAATTAAACCACTGAATTGAAAAGGGCCCAGATGGATAACTGGAAAATGTAGTTATAAGCCTGGTATGAAAAATGCTGGATTGCTAGTGATATGTCTTATAAATAAATGCTATGCCAAAAATAACCTCATTTTTAGAACATCTTCCTAAAACTAATCATTTAAGTTTCTAAAACAGATGGTTTCTAGATTTTATTTAATTTGGCTGCCAAACACTTATTACCCTAGATCAGGAATTGTGCTTTTAACAAATCCCTGTCTGAGACTCTCGCCCAGTACCGCGGTGTCCCAGGAAACGGAGCGGTAGTGCCAAGGCATGTGAAAGCTCGAATGTGTAAAATCACGGCTCAGCCTATTTAAATGTGGAAACCGCATTTCATTTGGCACAAAATGCTCAATACCCACAACGATCGACGTGAGATAATGTTAAACACCACCGAAGTAAAATTGCATCTTTTACTGTTGAGTTTTTTCAAATTATACTTGAGACTCTTAATCGGAAGGTAACTATACACTGAGACCTTTCTTGCTTCCTTTCTTGTCAGATTATTCCAGGCAATGTTTTTGTCACTAAACGAGCTGGTGTGTGTATTCATGCATAAGTGTCTGTGCACAAATTAGTACAAAACCCCACAAGTTTTCCCAATTTTATTTTCTGATGAAGTCTCCTGAAGTTATTGTCAAAGGGAGTCTTCATCTTCAAGTTATTTTGTAGGTATCTAAAAGTAAAAAAGCACTAGTCAAATTAAATTAGCTGTGATCAAATCCTAAAATTAGGATAGAAGGTTGCACAAATCAATATCTTGTTACCTTCAAAGCTTGTTATCTGTACCTTCTCATGAATTAATTCTAGAAACTTTATGCTAAATGATGTAAAAATTGATCCAAAGCTTGAAAAAAAATTGGTGATCAATAATTTTCTTCTAGTCAGAGAGAAATTCATTAAATTCTATAGGTATTACATTGCCAGATATTCTTCCTGAGCTCTGTTCTAATCAGTACATTATTCTTGACTGAGAACACATTAGCTGTAAAAATTCATGAAATGAGAAACAGAACACTATAAGATTTTCTCTGGGTATTGTTAGTAATGGGTTGTGCAGAAAAGTGGAACACACTCTCGTTGCCGGTGAAGGTGTGTTTGTGTCTGGTATTGTTTGACACTTAAGCACAGATAAGTGAGCTTTTTTTTATCATTACATAAAGAAATTATTTCCTGATAAATTTGGAGAAACAGAAATTTTTTTTTTTTTTTTCTTCCAGAAAAATTGAACTTGCCTTTTCTGTGCCCAAATAAGGTATTTCTTATAACAAAAATTTTGGGCAAGAGTTATGAGGTTCAGCATATCATTCAGAGAAGTGGTGGCAAAAATCACTCTTGCTTCCTTGGCTACGGTGATCAGGGGCATAATTTTCGCCGGGTGTTAGTGCCCATTGAAGGGACGCCTCTTTGGGCCGAGTCAGCTGCTGCGGCTACTGCAGCGCCGGCGCTTTGGCACGCTGCCCCTTAAACTAGACCTCTTCAGACCTGGGATAGCGTTCCTTGGCTGGTCAGCAGAGGTGCGCTGTGCTCCAAATTAACTCGTCTTTAGGAAACCCTCTGGCTGGATATGGTACCTGTGAGTGCGTGCCCCCGTGTGTGCTCCAGGGAAAATCCCCCCTGTATTAGTTACCATTTTTTGCCCTGTTTTGCAGACTGCCAGATGTTTCTCCTATCGCACGCTCTGCCCTTTTGCCTTTCTTTCCCTGTCCTTTTTGGTATTATTTTTCAACTCTTTGGGCATACCTTGGCTTCCGTGTGGATGTCACCCAGAGTGAAAAATAGGAGTCATTGATATTCATGTAAGTTGCTTCCCTACTACTTCAGCTTATTTTGATGATTCAAGAGAGCCTACATATTATGTAAATTGAATAGCAAATATGAATTCCTATTGACAAGACAGGAAAAATACGATCTCAGAAAAAAAGTGAAAAGCATCTGTTTTATGCTGAGTAATAAATAATTGAAACTGACTGAATTGTCAGAAAATACTAGTTAATAAATTTTGACTGATGTGTCAAAAGAGAAAATCTCTTTTCTATGTATTGTATGTCACAGAATACACAAATGTAAAGTTACCATTGAAAGCACATATATTTAAAAAACCAATATGATACTATGCTGACACGTGTGTGTGCTGGTTAACTATACACGTTAAACCCTTAGAGCAGTTCATATATTCTTCATGGAGAATAATATACAACGGTGTAATATAAACCTTCTCTTTTCCTGAATCTCCTATGTTTTTATTTAAAGGAGAGTAGCAATGTGAGTTGACGTATTGCTAATTCTTTGAGCACATCTGATTGAGGTTAGGTGAAGCCCAGATAACACTTGTTACCTCTGTGTCAAATTTTGAGCAATCACACTTAAATTGTTACAAGACGAGTGCTTCTTTTTTATATCGGGGTTTCTAATGGATTTGCATCAGCAGAAATGAAGTGGCAAAATTTACATTCTTTATGACTGCAATCAATCTTATAAAGTAAAACATTACCATCTGTTAGCAGTTTTATACTCAAAGCTTCCCTGGTCAGGCAGAGCGAGATGCCCAGTGTGTGCGAAAACTGTTGTCTTGGGGAAGCCTTCGCTAGCGTTTTCCAAACACAGCTTTGACGACCCAAAGCATTTCACTCCCTAGGAATTGAAAGCTGTGCAGTTATGTATTTCAGAATATTTGTGCTACCTTTATTCCATAAAACAAACAAAATTTATGCTTAAGACGCAGTGACTTTGAGAATATTTTATTAAAATCCTAGTTTTGTAATAGCCCAGTCTCACAAATACATTTTTAGAAGGGGCTCACCAGTTGTTTCATGCAGCTACGTGAGCAGAAGGCAGGCTGCAAAATCCAGTCTATAAGCGTTTCACTCCATTGGGTCTTGATAGCCATATCTACAAATGAAATGGCTTCTAAGGGTAGCTCCAAGGTGCCAGCCATAATCTCCCTTGTATCATTCCTTTTGTAACTTCAAATTAATCATGTTTTCAGTTTCTCAATAGTTGAAGTTCTAATACATATATGCAGTATACAAAAACTGCAAGTCAGTTATTAGGCTGAAACTTTACAGATTCCTCCTCGTTCAAAACTAAAGTCTATGGTAAATGAATTATTTTTACCAAGGCCACAGCTGTATGTTAACCTGAGCCAAAAGTTTGACAAGATGTATTAAAAACTACCCACAATCCTAATTGCCCTGTAATTCAGTGTTATGGAGAGTATTTTCAAATTTAAACTCTTACCATGTTTACTCATCCCAGTGCGGGTTCACTGATGCATCATCGTACCCTTGCCCTTGTTAATCTGTGCAAACATGGCTTTTGAAGTACGTTTTTAGGGGATGAAGGTTGTTAGAGCTTGGCAATTTAAATAATGTTTACTGATTTACTGCTGTTAGTGTTATATGTTCATATATTACAGTGAAAAAATAATTTTCTCATGCATATTGCATGAGCCTTTCTTCTTAGTGTGGGAGCGCGTCACCCCTCCGGCCTCGCTGGGGGCTGGTGCCAGGTGGTTTTGGGGTCTCCTTGTCCCCATTGCGGTGGCCCGTCCTTCGGGAGGTTAATGTTATTCCCAGCCTCTGGGAGTTGTTTTTTTTTTGTTTGTTTGTTTGTTTTTCAGTTGGGAGGAATGAGGGAGAGAGGCCCTCCACGTATCTACCCACCTCTGATACCAGCATGCCTCTTGTGGTAGAGCAGTTGGGTGGAGATGTCCATCTCTCACGGGCCTTTGCACGTGCTGTAGGAGAGGAGCCTCTGTTCCTGGACAAACTCAATAAAATCACCTTGTCTCACTGTATCATCATACTTGTCCCTCGAAGCAGTCTGTGAAACTTGACTGACATCTCCTGAGTGATACTGATGTGGAAACATTGCTCACTTTTTTCACATCTTGAATACTTCTACCAAATATCTCAGTAAATCTGAATCTACTTATGCTACGCTCTTTCAGTTGGCAGAATAATTTGGAGTTAATGGATAGTAAAATTTGGCCTTGAGATTTTGACTTTCAGGAGAGTAATGTGTGCTTCTGTGTAGTAGTGAGATGTTTTAATACAAATACTATTGTGTTACTAGCCCTTGTAAAATTGTTTTATCATGAGCGTGAGAAAGGGATGGAAATGGCTACAGCGGGATGTTGCTGGCTGGAGTGCAGTTTCTTTTGATATAACCTGCAGTTCAGAAATTTTGCAAGAATTTTGTAATGAAAGCACACGCTATCATTTCTGTCTCTGTTCCCATGACATTTAAACCCAGGAAATAAAGGCAGGCGTTTAGTCCTCCATACTTCAGAGGTGTATGAACAGTCTGTTGAACCACTACTCTCTGTGCCTGAAGAGTATGATTTGCCTTTAGGAAGAGTAAAATAACTGTGGACCTCTGAGTCTCATATTTTACAGTTTTACCTATGATCTTCCAAAGCTATTGCTATTTCTTAATTAATTTATAAAGCAGGTGCCCCAGCTGAAATTTTCTTGACAACCTATCTAGTCAAAGATAAAATCAAATACAAAATAACCGTGCAGTGAAGTACAAGAAACTTTTATGTACAGTAAAATTTACTGATAAAAGTGGTGGTAGGCTTAATAAAAAGCACTTGATAAAAACTTCATGTAGCCTGTGATATATATGAGGGAAAGAGATAAAAAAATAATAGCTTGTAAAATAGTCTAAAGACGGCTTTTTCTGCATTGTGAAGAACAACTGGGCTTTGCACGCTTCAGGGCTCCTAATTACCTTACTCAGAGCTTTAGATCAAGGGAATAGTTTTTGGAGAGATCCAGCTCCATAAAATAGATGTCCTAAGGCCAGGCCCCCATTCCGAGACGCACTTAGCCCACAATGAAGACCTTGTGCCAGCCATGGGACTGATGGTGCACCCTTCAGAGACATCCCCAGGTCTCCACGCCGCTGCCATGGAGCGAGTAGCTGCCTGTGGAGTACTGGTTGTAAGACGAGGGCAGTCCTGCAACAGCAGGAGATTATTATTATTTTGTCATACAGCAGCTGGTTTAAGCTACCACAAACTCTTGCTTTATGGGAGGGCTTGTGCTCATATAAGTATGATGGCACGTATGTGATCCTATATATCTGGACACAATGGGCAGAGTATGGAAGATCCTGGAGGTTCTTCCCTTCATGGAAAGGGAAGCTTTGAACAGAGGTGTGTATTTTTAGTATATGCAGGGCATTTCCTTAGAGAATTAAAGTTCTCTGACATTGCAAAATAATTACAAAAATGCCTTTTTTTAAGAACGGAGCAATATAATGAGAGAAAATTGTTTGTATTTTATGCAAAGTTTTGATCAAAGTGTGATGTGGCAAAGTATTTGTACTAATTTTCCATCTGTAGCAAACTTTTATAAACAGTGACCCATCTGTTTCAAATTGCTGCTTTGCTTGCGCATTTATAAAGTCAGTGTTTTGCATAATGCAGTTTGTTAAAGAAATGCACCTGACTTTTTTTTTTTCTCTCCGCACTGTAATGTTTCATGGAGTGTGTTAATAAATGGCATTTGGTTACTGTTTGCTGAACATCCAGGTTTTGGGAAAGAAAGCAACCATGTCTAATAAAAGAAACTGATTGTGCTTCAGCTTAAAGTCAATCATAGAAGTGCCTTCCTGCTTAAAGGGAAGCAACGTTGGGCCATGGTATTAGCGTGAAAAAGCCATAATTATGTTTCTTGAATTTGAAGTCTGAAGTCTTTAACTCCAAATCCAGATTTTCTCACCTAATTTACTAAAAACATACGAAGATTCTTACTCTTCTGTCCTCTTCCCATCTCTTTTTGGTTCCCTCCCATCAGCATCGTCATAGTTTTGCTCTGTTTAGTTCCCAAATTATTCTGGTCTATCTCTCTTCTCCATATCTCCAGTTAGAATATCTAAAAGTTCTTTAGCACTGTTTTTATGGGCCCCCTTTTGCACTGTAGCAGTTTGGTTGTCAAAGTATTCAAGTAGTCATATGCACACCAGACGATCTCTTACTCATTTTCGTTTTGTCTTCCAGTCACTACAATAATGAGAGCTTTAGAAAATGCCTCACCAGCAAGATAAGCCATCAAGTCCAAAGATGTAAACAGATTACAGTTTTACCCACTGTCAGCTTTGCCCGCTCTACCAACATGCTATTTTACACCCGACTTTGCAAATCATTTAGTTGATGGATATAGCAATAAAAGGACATTTAATAGCAACCAAGATAAAAAGCTTTGCCTAACACTCTTCGTCGTGTAATAATGATCCTCACAACATTCAAGACCTTCTTAAATGATGAAAGTACAATACATAAAAATGCTGTCTGACAAAACTCTCCACACTTTGAAAATTGCTTCTAGGATAAGAGGACCAATTAGAAAAAGAAAAGTTCCTATTTCCTCTCGTGACACCTGTCATTGCAAGCAAATTTGGAATCGAGTGAAATAGGAGGAAAATGAACAGAAAAAAGCTTATCAACTCTTTTTGGGGATGGAGTTATTTCCTGCTGCATGGTGTTAGTTTTATTACTTTTTTTGGTTAAAAGGGGCTTTGGTGGTCATTTCTTGCATTCAGGAAAGTTTAAACAGCAGTCAAAATAAGGTAGTCACTAAACATTTTCCGATCTCTTGATTTTATTATAACTATGAATTTAGTTGAAGAACACAACTATTACTTTGCCATAAATATTTTCAAGGAATTTCTTTCTCAAGTTAAATGACTGGTATATGTTGTAAATTCAGTCTGAGTTTATTCGTCTAGGAATTGCATCCCCCATACGAAGAGCAAATTTTTTTCCCTTAGGAATTTGTTCCCTTGGTAGGGAAAAGAGAACCCCTCATACCTCTGTTCTTCACCTGAGTGGGAGAGGAGAAGACCTTTGCTTATGCTGACTTCCACCAAAGCCAGTGAGAAACTTGAGTGTTATTGGTGTGTATAGCAATCACTTACTCGGAGGAAACCAGGAGTATGCACAGTGTTAGTAATGGGAAAGGGGAAACATATTCAGGCTGGAAAGCATGTTATGTACCTTTTTTTCAGCTAAGGGAAGTGGGCAAAGAAAAAATGAAAGATGTGGATGGCTGACGTTTTTGTTGAGGCAGGCAGGGAGGTCTTTGGTTTCAGGCCGTCAGCTGCAGCCATGGCCATGCAGGAGCCTTTTCCCTGGGTCTTCTGCAGTTAAAATCGGGTATTTATTACTCTGTACTGAAGCATACTTCATGGCAAAGAGCAGGGAATGAGTTAGGAGTTGCTGTGTATGTCTTATGAACACATTATAGGGTGTGCAAAAATATTGAATGTAGGGCTTAAGAGATTATATGTATGAAGGAGAAAAGAATCAATTTAAGCCGGTGAGTCAAGGATTTTGCTATTCTGGTGCACCTAGTTGATTTCTCTTGTTATAATATTTCTTGGGACAGTAATATTTAGAAACACTTGAATTTTAGTGTACTTTTTTTGAGGGGCAAAGACAGACTGACAATAGCACTGCCAGGACAGGACTGTGGATGAAATCTGTGCTATTTAATTAGAAGCTTAATATTTGGTGTGGGTGGATAGTGGAGAGATTGCAGAGATAAAAATCGCATTTGAAACCCAGATTCAAGGTGATCCGATAGTTGGGTTTCTGCTGAGAAAAGTACTCACAGTGGAAGGCATGTGCATGCTTTTCCTTTTCCTCTTTAACCTGATTTACCATCTTGTACTGAATTAAGTCTTTTCCAGTCTATCCCCATGAACCTTCCCAGTTTTCAGCATTCTGTGGCTCCGTAGACCATTTTAGCATCTACTTCTCTGGGATAGCTAGAGGCTTAAAAACATTTCAGGTAATTAATGAGATCCTCCTTAAAAGCAAGGATTTATACGCTTAATACCTACAAAATATTTTTTTTAAATTCTGCCCTAAATTAGGAGTGACTTAAAGGTACAGATTCTTAGTGAAACGGCTGGAAAATTCAGGGGTATTCAGAAAGACTAGCTTTAACCCCGCCTATGTCCATATTGGTGAAAGGAGCTTCTCTGGGGAGAAGGTCCATGTGTGGGCATGACCTGGGTGCTCCCAGTTTGCTGCTGGAGAAACCTATTGCTCTTCATTAAGGGGAGAGGGCTCGTCCCTTCAGGGCCCTTCGTGGCCAGTCAGTGCGTGTGCGTACTCACCCCATCCTCTTAGCAGCAGTGCTTTGCTCTTACAGAAATATCGCAAGTATCTATTATAGATTTGTCTTTAGGTCCTGACGCGTAGCCAATAAAAATTAGTTATGGGTGATTCCTCCTCCATATGTATCTGCACTCTCACATAAGCCAGTTCACAGAAAATATGTAAAATAAGTACTGTAAAATCGCAGGGAAATAGTAGGGTGCAAATTCCTGAAGGTAGGATATTGAAACGTAATATTTTGCCTTTTGAAAACACTAGTTCATTTTGGTTTCTACACTAGCCACTAATACAAGGTGATCAAGTGATTTCCATTTCATAGGGAACACATTATATGCCCAAATGTGGGCTTGAAAAAACTCCCCCCTTTGAACATACATTTGTGGAATTGAGTATCAAACCAGAAGGAAAATGCCCGAGGCGTTAATGTTTAACTGGCATTGAGTCACACTGCTGGCATAGGATTTTCTTTTCTTTTTTTTATCCTAAAAATACAGAACAAATATATCTAAGCGTTCCAGTGACTTTCACAGGCATTGACTCAGGCTGTATAGTATTCCATTTTGGGATGAAGTAGTATTCTGGTTGGGAACTCTGCACCAGTCATTTAGGAAAAAAAAAAGGTATCTTACCTGCCATTAAAATGCCTGCCATACAGAAATACCCGATGCACGAAGTCTGAAGCGAGTGTGTATCCTGTTCCTAGATCTCTTCATATATATATATATGTTGCTAATTTATTAGTGCTGAAATATTTTAATCATTAAATAGCATTATAATTTGCTGCAGTTCATAATTAGCAAGTGTTGTAATTGACACCACAACAGTGGTTGTTCCAGATGCCATTGCGAATGCACAGGCTTGTTGGGCTTACTGGCTGTTCCAAATAAATTGACAGGCAATGCTGATTTATTAGTGGAAGTCTTTGCTTAATGGGTTTTTTTCTTCAGAGAAGCAGAAGTATTTGAAATTAATAGCTATTCTGTATATTGCAAACTACAGTAAACTGCTATTCTGTAAAACTAAGGTGCCCAGTCTTGGGTGTCCAGTGGGGCTGGAGAGATTAAGCATCGCTGCCTTGAGCTAAGTGGCCTTGATCTAAGATGACTCTAATATTCTTTTCAAAGAAGAGAGATAAAAATCAGCAAACATATAATTTAAAAAGAAGTGGTTCCCCGTCCTTCTCTACCCATCTCTGCTACCCCTCGAGGAGCCGCTGGGCTGAACAGTTCAAACTCGTATTCTGGGAGAATACTGAGCACTGCTGAACGGGTCGAACAGCGGGGGGGAGGGGGGGGGGAACTTGGCAATTTGTGAATTAGCACTGAAAACGAGAGATTGTTGCCATTTCAGTTCTTAAGTTGTCACTGGAAAACAGGATTAGAGGAGGAGGGATTTTTCTAAGTCTCGGGAGAAAAGCTATCGCAGTGGAATATTGACACAAGAAGGGATGTGTATATTCTGTGCTATTAAGCATACTTAGGAAAATAGTTCACTGCCAGTCACAGTTTACTGTTACGATACTTCTCTTATGTAGTTCGTGGGAACAATCCGAGGAAGCCGATTTATTTGAAGTCACCCTTTTTCCACTGTGCCTCTCTGGTGCGTCTCCTCCCGGTTCCCGCCTGGCAGCTGGTGGCAGTGAGGCTGCCCTGGCTCCCAGCGCCCGCTGCCCGTACCTGCTGGCCTGAGCCCTGCTGTGAAGTCTTCCCTGGTGTGAATACCCCAGCAGAAGTGTGCTGCTTTCTGTGCTTGCTGTAAATGCCTGGAGAAAGAGGCTATTCACTTCAGATAATGCCGGCTGGTGTTTTCCCAATATCCCTTTTCTTCCTCTACAGACAATTTTCTTAGGTCTGTGTTTGTTAAGAAAATGTAAGATATCTTCTTTAGAAATAATTTTTTTTTTTTTAAGTTAGTTTCTGTCCAGGTTTTGTATGGCATATCAGATACTGGGTCTCATTCGATGGAACTACAAGAGGCTTAAATAGATGAGAAAATGGTGTAAGGAATAGTGGAACTTTGTCTATATTGTTTGGAAACAGCTGTGTAAACAGCCATCCAATGTAGATTGATTTGCTAAAGATTTATTTCTCAAAATTCAACGTTTTTTAGAAGACTATAATATTATCTTGGTTAAATGCAATATGTTAAATCAGAAGGGGGAGCAAATGGGACTAAAACAGTGGCAATGATGAGATGTTCTTGCAGTGATTATTCAGGTTCTCAGGGGAAACTGTGGGGAAACTGTGAAATGGGAAATAAATCACATTCTGGCACCCATCGGCGTGCTATGTATTACTATTCTTAAGCAGGTCGTGGGGTAAAGAGCATACTAAAACCTGAAAGGCTCTTGTCTGGGCAAAGAAAGAAAAAGAACACCTTTAGGATGACAATAGAGAGAGAATGACAGAATGGGAAAGCGAATAATTTGTTTTACCAGCTCTGAGGTAGAGGTATTCTAAAACTGTATAAAAGGGCAGGATAAGATGTATGTATATAGAATCCACTCATAGAGACTTCTTATTGTTTTTACCCTCCAATCTTCATGTTAATACCTTTGGGTGAAAGAACAAATAATTATTTTTGTAGTGAAGAAATGGTTTTTAGTCTCATTTTAATAGGAAGTGTCACAGTGTTGTGAAAGAGAAAGAATTAGAGGTGTTGTGTTAACAGGGTTGGGAAGCAGAGGCGATAGCCCAGAGAGCTATTTTGAGAGTGGGTGATTTCATCCAGGGGGAGAAAAAGGCTGCATAATCCCTTCCCCAAAGAGGTGAATACTAGAGGAGCTAGAAGGAGCCTGAAGATCAGCTCATTCTGCAACTTCTAACACCTACTGATTGTTTTAACTCAGGTATTCACGAAAACGTATTGAAAAATTCATGCAGTTTGTTTTAATTTTATATTTTGAATAATTGCGGTAGACTAGTAGGCTCCCTTTTGGTTATAAGCTCTCATCATTTTCACCAATAAAAATCACTTCATATTGTTCCCTTGGGATTTTAATTGCATTAAGAAATGATTGGCCCTAATAAACTTCTACAGTCTGTGATAATTATAATCAAATAAGATATCCATATAAAAGCATAAAATTATGCTGAAGCAAATGCATTCTTGATCATTAATTAGTGAACTATCAAAGGCGTTGCAGATGGTAGTCGCTTTGTGCTTTTTAGAATGAAGCCTGACCATCGCAACCTTGACTATGTGTAGTAAATCTATTCTTGCATCAGTAAATACCTCTGAATGTGTGTTTATGTACATATCCTATCTGCTACATATATATTCTCAGTTGCTTTTCCTAAGTGGAAATACCATCAGTAAGGGGATTTGTTTGCTTTAATAAGACTGTAACGCTGTACAGAACTTTACATAACAGATAAACGGCTACGGCTGCAGTTCTTGAAAAGTAAAATACAGCACCGCAGTTCACAGGCAGATGTGTGGAAGAAGTTTGGCATAAGCAGCGTCTGTAGAAAGTGCTGAATTGGGGGAGTTTTGTGAAGAGGAGGAGTTGATGTTTGGTGGCAGATTGTGCCGTCTTTGAGTGGCAACGTAGGGAAATGAATCGATGAGGAGAGAAAGAAAAATTAAGTGGACTCTGTATTTGGCAGACAGTAGTGACATCAAAATGACTCTCCAACTCAGTGTTGGGCCACTGTGTTTGATAGCTTGGCTTGCCTCCTCCTAGGACAAGGTGGAAGAATTGATGCTTTGCAGCTGCGGACACCTTGGTACCTTTGAATATGTTGCATTGAATATGTTGCACCTTTGAATATGTTACACCTTTGAATATTGTTACACCTTTGAATATGTTGCATTACAGCAGGCACTTGTGTTTTTACCAGTGTTCTGGCAGAGTGCTCTGCTCGATCTGGTTTGGGAGAACGTGATTCTCCATCTTGTTTAATTGCGGTAGTGATAAGGCTTGGGACTGCAGTTGCAGGAATGAAAATCCGCAGATCTGTACGGACCGAGAAAAGAGAGACCATCTCCCGTAGAAGTCAAAGTGTGTCTGTCTTAAGGTAAATTTTTCTGTCCTTGTTCTTGGGCAAGGAGGAAGCACACCTTAGATATCAGTGTAGCCAATTAATGATTGTTAGTATACCTGAAATCCTAAGAGTCTAGTCATTATTAGTCCAGATCGAATTGTACAGAAAAAGAAGGAAGAGTAATGCAGTTAAGGTTGTTACACACACAATTCCCAGGTTCTACATCTTTCCTGGTGTTACGCTCGCCCTGCTGCTCTGCGTCCTAAGGTTGGTGGTTTCATCCTGGTGGTGGTGGGTTGTCAGCATCTGGAGTCTTCTCCTAGGAGGAATAGGCAGTTCATGATAATGGTTTCTTCTTCCTATGGTGAGGAGTAAGATCCTCACATGGGGTCATTATTTTCCTAACACAGTTTTTAATCCACAGTCATTAATTTCCTACACAGCTTTACAGCTTTCTCTTTCTTCAGTGGTCCATGTTACACTCCTATTTACTGTATATGGTTCCTTTTTTGTATGTTAGATTTTTTTCTTTTTTCTTTTTCCTTTGGGAGAATGGGAAGATGGTGCAGTGAAGCGGTTTGGGAAGAGTGATGGGACAAGAAACCCAACTGGTCTAATTGGTGGAGCTGTTTGAGACCTTTAAGTAGAAGACTCTATGACAAACCTGCCAACATTACCTTCATAGTGACTGAGCTGAGAGGTCCAGGGGATATTTTCCTCTCCTTTATTCTTAAGGGAGTAAAGTAGCAAGAGGTTAAATTTAGCATACTGGTTTTAGTGTAAAAAAGAAGTTAATATGACTTTTTAAAAAAAATGTCCTGAGAGCAGTACCTGTTCTTTAAAGAAACCTAAATTTTTGTTTGTTTGTTTTAAAAACACCTGAAGATTATGCACATTATTAGCTGTATACATGCATTCTGTTTATACTTTTTGGAACGCACTTTCTATATCTGCAGTAATATCAAGATTTGATGTAAACTAAAAATCTTTCTTCATCATCTGAGAAAGAACGCGAGTCATTTAAGGTCAATTTTCAAAGATGAGGAATATCTTGAATTTCTAAACTTCAAATAGGACAGACTGTAAATGTTTTTAACATTTAATTAATATGGATTACATTTTCTTAGCTCCCTTTTCTTCATTGATTTTTGCCATTCGACCAGTCATTTCTCTTTGTATATATAAAATATATGGCTTACTGTTAAAAGGATCTCAAATCAAATTGGCTTTATTTACTGCAGAATATTCTGAATAATGTTTATTATGGGAATCATAAGAAAGAACAGACACTTCTAATAGAAGACTATTTCCAAGTGGCCTGATTGAATTGAAGAATGCCCACTGGAATGAAAACTCAATTAAGAGCAGTTATTTCAGTATCCTTAGTGAAAGAACTGATTTTTCTTATTTCACAGAACTACCAGTCTGATTTATCTGCAGCTGAGTGTTGTCCATCAGTTGAGGGTGTAGACAGATTTATTAGTGCTGCAGTTTGTGGATGGATATGCCAACTGTGCTGTGAACTTTGTAATTCTTTAAACCTGCCTGGGGAGAAGACCTAGAGCTGGATTTCCTTCTGGAAGAGGCCAGGTAGCCCACTCCATTTCTCAGGAAAGCTCTTTCTGTAGCAGTTTATTGTTTCCTTCTGGTGATACTGAGTCTCCATATACTGGTTAATGAACCAGCTGGGACATGCTAATGAGCTGGTTCATATGGAAACAGCTTACTCATATAAAAGCAGCAAAACTAAAAGCCCTTTGAAATCTGTGGTTCAGGAGTATTAGCTAAGTGTTTTGTATTCCCCTGTCCCCCAAAATCACTCCGTGTTCTGCCTGTCCAGATTACTGTCAGGGGGTTTGGAGTAATTAGATGAGCAGATTTCAGTGTTTTGTCCATTGCCTGTCATCACGTCATCTTCAAAAGTATCCGCAGCCTCCATCGTGACCTCCAGGACACTGGAAGTGTCTCCTCAGAGGAGGATTAGGAGCTGGCTCCAGTATTTCAGAACCCATGATATGGCAATCGTGACATTTTACATATGCCTCTGTTGCGCTGGGTACAGACTGAGTGAAAAAACACTCATTCCAAAATGTGAGCAAAATGGCATAATTTGGATATAAATAATCTCATAGCATGTGTATATATATGTGTGTGTGTATATATATTCGACAGCAAAGTTATGCACATTCACACATATTTTCTTTTCCTTTTATTAAATAATGTATGATTTTCCTTAATCGGATGTGCCTTAAAATATGAAGCGAAAAGGGGTATTTGTCTTGGCTTATCTTTTCTCCCATGCAGGCATTCCTGAGCTTGAGCACGCAGGTGTTGCAAGGTTGCTTTGATAGCGTCTCCTTTCAGAAATGCCCCGTCACGACTTGGGACTCATCTGCTCCTTTGATGAAACACTTAGGGCAGCAGCATCTTCTGTCAATATTTAGTAATTTGGGGGATTTCAGGTGCTATCATGATGAACCTAAATGTGACCTAAATTGAACTGAAAGCAGCTGGAGGCAGGAATGGCTTTTTATCTTCTTGAATTGTGTTTGAAGTTGTGATTGTTCTTTGAAGCATATTTAAATTAATAACCACTGCATTTTCTTGACAATACTGGTAGAGATAATGTGGGATTTCCATTATTCTGGCCCGGTTCTCGATCATTTCTCGGTTACAGTGAGGATGATGAATGAACATCGCCGAGAAATGATATTTTAAAACATTAGTTTTGCCATGTTGGTGACACAGTGGAACAAAGATGATTACCAGTGCTGATGTTTAATTTAAAACTGTCTAAAAATGTTGTACTTGACCCCTTTATATCAAGGTGAACTAGGGGCATGCTTAGTTTATGCAGGCAGTCATGACAATAGTGTAAGTGTTAGATTTATTTTGAAGGCTAAATGATCATTTTATATATTCACTAGAACCGCTTAGGGCTACAAAAGAAAACTCTTTCCAGTTGAATGTTCATGCAAATATCTTTATTTGTAGTGTAAAACATTAGAACAGCTAGGTACTCTTGTGTAAATGAGTAGCACTGTTTATAAATATCTCTGCAATTGAAAGCAGCAGAAGTACCAGATGTGTAATTACATTAGCACAGATATTCTACAGAAAGCTGCTTCTGTGAAACAGAAACAAGCTTAATGTGAAAATCTTTGCTTTTGAGAGCATGCATGCTATGCACATCATTAACCTGTTAATTAAATCTATTAAGGGCTACATTTTTTGAGGCCTTGTTAAATGATTACTTCTATAAGAACGTTTGTTTCTAAAAATCTTCAGTTGCAAAGTGTGGGCTAACATTGTAAAAGCAGATGCTTAAGTTTGGATGTAAAATATTGTCGTGGTTTAACCCCAGCCGGCAACTAAGCCCCACCCAGCCGCTCGCTCACTCTGCCGCGGTGGGATGGGGGAGAGAATCGGAAGGGTAAAAGTGAGAAAACTCGTGGGTTGAGATAAGAACAGTTTAATAGGGAAAGCAAAAGCCGCTCATACAAGCAAAGCAAAGCAAAGAATTCCTTCGCTCCTTCCCGTGGGCAGGCAGGTGCTCAGCCATCTCCAGGACAGCAGGGCTCCAGCACGCGTAACGGTGACTTGGGCAGACAAACGCCATCACTCCCAACGTCCCCCCTTCCTTCTCCTTCCCCAGCTGTATATGCTGAGCATGACGCCGTATGGTCTGGAATAGCCCTTTGGGCAGCTGGGGTCAGCTGTCCCGGCTGGGTCCCCTCCCAGCTCCTTGTGCCCCCCAGCCCACTCGCTGGTGGGGTGGGGTGAGGAGCAGCAAAGGCCCTGACCGTGTGTCAGCGCTGCTCAGCAGGAGCGAAAACATCCCTGGGTTATCAACACTGTTTCCAGCACAAATCCAAAACAGAGCCCCATACGAGCTGCTATGAAGAAAATTAACTCTGTCCCAGCCAAAACCAGCACAAATATGCGTACAGCATATGTGCATCTGTAACTGATATTTTTCCATGTTACCATTCTATTATTTCAGAAAATCATAACGTGATATCTTTTATGGCAACAGTGACCAGATTTCCAAGTTCAAAATTGTTCACCTCCGCTCAGCAAATAGCCCTAGCAGAATACCTGAGTGCTCCCTGCATCCTGCCACATCTTTTAATGGCTTTCAAAAGAAACATAGATCCATGCTAGCAAAGTCATCCTCAGGATATATATTCTCAGCTGTTTAAACGTCTCAAAGGACGTGGTTTTATCCCTTGTGCTGAAACTTGTGAAAATATATGTAAAGGTGCACATCTGTTAGGATTTCAGTGATAGCTGAAGACTATTCAGAAATATGTAACCACTATAAATTCAGAATAATGTGAGCAAAACATCTGCCAAAAAGGTAGTGAAGACCTACCAGTACTGTAAGGCTGACTTCTGAATAATTTTAGGGCACAATTTGATGTTTGAATACTTCCATCTTTACAGTATTGGGACTGACGTTCTGGTTTCAGTTTTCTTTACTTCAGCAGTGTAGATATTGAAAAGAAAAAAACCCCAAACCCTGCCCCTGCCCGTAAACGTGCTTGTTCCCACCCTGGGACCGTGGGTTAGCACTCTGCCCGCTGCAGGACTTGCAGCGCTTGGGCTCCTGTTAATGGACTGACACAGATTTATGGCCAAGAGTATGGTACTCTTTTCTCTGTTTATCCTTAGAGCGTTACTGGCTTTTGCCCCGGGGAATCGAACTCAACTGGAAAAAGAAAAAACAAAATTAAAAAATGAAACGAGTAGAAAATTGCTCTTTGTGTTTTAATGCTTTATTGCCCTGGTTCTGGGTTTTGTTGCTCTCGTTTGGCCGGCAGGTTTGCAGAGAGGCACTGCAGCAGAGGGGCTGTTTCTCTGGGTGGGGTGTAGTTGATTGCCACGTCCTGCTCTCCAGCAACTAAGTATGTTTAATGTGCTAGTTTTAAAAAAACCCAAACAACTGGTTCAAAAGCATCATGGGATAATACAACCTCTTCATAAGATCCCTGGATCTCAGTCTGGCCTGATGCACCGATCTTAATTTGACAATATTCTGCTTTTACTCACCTGCATGTGTAGTCATTTGGAATGATGCCTGGCAAAATCAGCCTCCAGATGGGATGGAGATTTTTCTTTCTTCACATACCTATCTAGATATGCTATGCTTACTTATATTTTGTAATTCTTGTCACAAGATTCACAAGATTTTTCTAATCTTAACACCTGCAAGTCTGAACGAGGTGATGTGATCATGTTCTCTGACGGCACACTCTATTTTAGTTATTCTTTTTCCTGGACCTTACAATCAAGAAGCTGAATTTATGATGTGATGGGAGATTATTTCAATTTGGAAATTAATGTCTTTGTCCTTGCCTTCCTTTTACATTAATTCCCCCCCCTCCAAATTGAAGTTTTGTGAATTGGATGTAGTTACTTCGTTTTTCGGGGGTTGCCTGTGTATGCCTGTCATTCTTCCCTGAAGTAAAAACCCCTTGCATCTTAAAGCCCTTCATCCTGGTTTACACTGTCTGGAAACTTAAGTTCTTTGGCTCTCTTGGATTGATTAGACGCTGCTCAGCGCTCAGCCATTCCTCCTGTCAGCAGCCTGTGCTCGCAGCGTCTGCGAGATGAGCAGATTGATTTACTGCTGGAGAACACTCACCATTCTAAAACTTTGGCATAGCTGCTCATGTTGTTTATTCTTGCACAGCTGTTTCCAAGTATTGCAGAGAATTGTGCTTTTCCAAAATACTTTTCCTCTAGCATTTGGAGCATTTAAGAAGAGTGTCTAGAGTAAATGGAAATTTAATTATAAATCATTAAAAAGTGGATAATGCAATATGGACTGTAAATAAAAAAAAGAGAAAATGCCCAGTAAAAGCAGTTTGTATAGTTCTACAATAACCTCTGTCCGGTTTTTATAAAATTGATTGTGCACATATTTAAAAATAGTACTTTTCACATGAATTAATTATGCTATCTGTTGCCAGGGAATTGTTACCATAGGTGTTCTCCATCTATGCAGAAATACTAATTAGTTAGGGCACTATGGGAAATCCTGCCCATTGTATAGGTCTTCTAGAATGCTTGTTAAGAATAATGACTGCCTGGCCTAGATGGTTGAGAAGGTATTTCTGTATAAGTACGTTCCAAGAACTTCCAAGAGCTTTGGGCAGCCCCACGGCTGCTCCGAAGCAAGGGGAGTACCCATGGGCAGAGGGGCTGCCCCAGCCAGGGCTCTCCAGAGGTGAATATCCCCCTGGAATATCCCCCCACCCCCTGGAGCATATCCCTAGGAACACATCTGTACACATCAGCTCTGCGGGGCGCTGAGGGAGAGTCAATGCCATGCCACCGTTTAACCCCAGCCAGACTCGGTAGCACCTCGGCGTGCAATTCTGGAATTTGATTCCTTTACCATGGCGTATCGATGGCTGTAGTATCTGAAAAAGTATGCTGGTGTCTGTGCTGTAGTGGGTTATACAATATGTAAGTTGGGAATAGAATGCAGCTGAGCAGAAAAAATGTAGTTCTCCCTTAAAATGGTGTCTGGAGAGGGATCCACACGTTTCTGTGATTGTGTGCATGTGAAGTAAATTCTTGATACTGCAGGAAGGTTTTGCAGGTGTGCAGATTGCTGTATTATTTCACAACTTCTTCTGCGAAACCATTTTTTTCGTGACAAAAGAATTATTTCCATTTTTAAAGTTTTGAAAAACAGAACGTTGCTATTATTTCAATGAACAAATATAATTTAAGCTTCATGAAAGAGTAAGGAAATTAGAAGCCGCAGTTGTCACAATTCAGAAGAAGGGGTGGCAGTATCTTTGGTGTTTGCCAGGTAAGGAATTATTGCAGAACTGATGTAAGAATTCTCTGTGTCTTGGCGCTCGAATAGCAGGCAGATGTTGAACCGCTGCCAGTGCTTCCCCCCGAGCTGTCCCACCCAGGCCCTATCTCAGAGCAGCGAACCTTTGACAGCGAGTTTCCTGCTGTGGTTCCTTTAGGAGTCCATTAGCGCTGATCTTGACGTCATTTGGTAAGGTTCGTTGGGCAGATGTGGATGAGGTGGTGGAAAAATGCGTGCCGGAAAAATGACTTGGAGAGACTGCCTATGTGAAGGGTGGTGAGGGGAAGCCAATGCATGGAAAAGCAGAAAAAGCCTTGTGCAAAGCTTGCTGGTGTTAAACCAGCAATGTCAGGACATGTATAAAACTGGAGTGGGCCTTCTGAATCACCCAGTTCCTACAGGCAAATATGAAATAATCCCATTCATAAATATATCAAGCTCCCTTCTGCTTCCTTGCAAGTATCAGAATAGACCTCCTCAACCTCTTACTTGGTTGTGCTTGAAGGGATCTGAGCTTTCCTATGGGTTGGAGAGATTTAAACCTAACTAGAGAGGAGGCTGGGGATCAGAGGAGGTATCGTGGAGGTGGGTGTCCAGCAACACCCGTGTATTTCCCCTGGTTCCCCGCTGGTAAGCCAGGCAGTTTGTGTTGCAGGAGATGGTGCGTAACCGATGCTGTATTGATTCTGGGTGTTCTTCACGGTGAAATAACGGTTTCTATTGGGGAATACAAGCCCCAAAGTCAAGGTGGAGTGACTGAAGAAACATTTTTCAGCTGCATTTTCTGTTAAGGTTACATTTCCAAACACCTTATAAAGGCTATTATGTTTTAAAAGGAATCGGTTTTCATAGATGTTTAGAATTTTAAAAAGGTCAGAGTTTGATTATAACTATCTATAATCCAGTACGGAGATGTTTTTAATCTCACATGCAGTATACCACTCATAGTTGTGATCTGCTGATAACATCTATTTATACTTTTTGTTTTTATAGTATACAAAAATTTATATACATCATGGCCGCATGTCCTAATGTCAGTTGCTCTCAAGGCAAGAAATCTGTTCTCAGAAACCCTCAAAATGTGTCAGATGAGTATTACAGAAATGTGTTGGAATGCGTGGGTTGGTTTTTTTTTTGGTTGTGGTTTTTTTGTGGTTTCTTGTTTGTTGTTTTTTTTTTTTTTTTTTTTTTTTTTAACTAAGAGTTGAAAGAAAAGACTATTTTTCTCTGGGCTGTCTCCGCGGTGTGGGCACACAATTGAGTAGCTCAGCTAATGCAGTTTACATTAGTGCTTAATATTGAGAAGCCCTGCCTTCAAGTGCCAGGGGTTAGTAAATCACTGAGTTTTCATAAACAGCAGTGTTCATTACATTTTGCTGCAGAATGTCTTTCTTGCTGGAGTGTGTCTTGAGTGTTACTGCATGTGGATAATAAGGGAAAAACCTGAAATGTAAAATTGGAACGAACTGCTGCATGGCTATAAGTCACTAAACTTCACTTTTATTCAGATCTAAACTAAGATGAATAACTAAGCTGCTGAATTACTCATTTGTGTAGGTCATGAAAGTTTAAACAAGTGCTGCAGGTATTTAAAATTAATCGCAGGAATCAGACGAATTTTATATGCCCTGTGTGACACACTGCAAATAGTACAATGGTCTTTTATTTTGTATAGCATCTTTCATATGGATTGTAGTAGAAAGTGTTTTACTGAATTGCTGTTAATAATAAATAGCAAAATAGTTGAGACAATGAAGTACGGGCAAGGAAGAAAAGCTGTATTTTGGCTGAGATGTGGCAGTAGAGAGGCAGGGCAGGCATATAGGAGGGCTTCCAGAAAGCAGGGGAGTGGGCAGTTATGCTATACTAATATTACTTTGTAATATACAACAGCTGTACAACAGCTATACTACTATTACTTTGTAATATAAAATACCTAAATGTATCAGGTCTGGTATCCTAGACTCTGTACGGAGCTGGTCCCAAAGGTTTTAGTCTGTTCAGTCTGCAAGAAAAGATGTGACTGGACTGAGTACACGGACATGGAGAGAGCACGATATGCAAACGATAGGACTTTCATCAGCATAGTAAAGGTCTTCGTCCAAATCATTAGAAATATTTTTCTTGGCGTACTATTGAATATCTTTGCATTGTGCTGAAAAAAAAAAATAGTGGTGGGAAAATATGTGGTAGTTCATATGATCTTTATCACTTTGGTTCATAATAAATAAATATACATCCAAGTCTCATTAAAAATACATAATTCTCATAAAACTACATAAAAATTACATAAACCTCATAAAAACGTCTCATAAAATAACCCAATTCTGAGGAAATAAATTCAGTGGAACTTATTTTTTGCTGCTGCTGCTAATAGTTAAGATTAATTGGTTGTAATGCTGTTAGGAATAAAGCTCATGTGTTGTCTGAGTCAGTTGTTATCTGTTCTCAGAAATCACAGAATGAGTTGGAGCTTTCCATTTCATATAAACATGCTCCGGTGGAAGGACACTAGAATGACGTCCAAAGTGGTTATATGATATTTCAACCAGAAGTATTCAATTAAAGTGGACACTGCAGTGATCTTCTGGAATTATGGTCACGTCTGGTGGAGTTATTCCTCAGCCAGGTATTAATGAAGTTGTACATCTCTGTTATGATATTCGGGGAACTTTGTCTAAGAATTAGTACGTTCTGTTTAAAACCAAATTGTTAAGGTCTACAACAATTGCTCCTAAATTTGATACTTAAACTGAAAGACAAAGTAAAAAAGTGTAGAAAATAAGAGGACTATTCCAGTGATTGTCCCATTAATTTTTTCAGTGTTCCTTCACTGTTTATATATCAGATGTGACTTGGAGAACATCTATTACCTGTTTGAAATAAATTACTAACACAATACTCTAGTTAACTGATTGCTGATCTTGTCCTAAGTTTGCAAATTAGTACATAGCTACAGGGAGAGAATAATTGTGGAAGATGCTTGTTGTTGAATGAATTCTCAGATGGTGAAATGGTTGCAATTAAGCTAAATGTCACATTAAACAGAGCATAATTATTGTAGCAATCCTTATTAAGCAATAACATACTTATTAAGCAGCTCTTATTGGGATTCCTATTTTAGGTTTGATGTTTAGTGGTGTTTCATTTTGTCTGTAATATGTAATTATCGTCTGAATAGCCTGCTTGCCTTATGCTTGTGTGACCTGCGTGTCAAAGAGCAGATGTCACCGTATCCTTTCAGACATAATTATTGCATAATTGTAGGTAGGTCTTCCAGGCAGGAAAGGCAAATCAGTGCACGCTACATCAAATAAACTACACTTGCAGTGTTATTGCACGCTTGTAACAGGATTAGAGAAGCTGTATGGGATGATAGTACGGTACTCTTTCTGTCCGATAAAAGATGGCAAACAGAATAATGTGTAGTTTTTCTTTATTAGATTGACTTGATTTATTAATCCCTTTCATGTCATTGTTACTTGCGGTGTTATAGATGTCTTGTAAGAGACAGTAGGATGCCTTTGTTTACAGTTTTCCATGAACAAAGACATCCCACTGTCTCTTACAATTTTTGTACAAGTCAAGCAAGTTTTGCTTAACTTCTTATTTTTGGAAATAGTGATTTGATTGAATTTCTCTTTGGTTTCGTTGACTAATAAATTTATTTGTGCTATTGCAGGTTCCTTGATACTTTGTAGATCTCAGTGGTATTTTTGGGGGGAAAAACTTTTTTGGGCGTGGTAGTAAGTCCTAGTGGACAAAGCCTTACTTTCAGTTAGATGCTCCTTCATAGAGTAATCCAGGTCGGAAAGGACCATGGGGAGGTCATCTGGTTGAACCTCCTGCTTGCTCAGAGCAGAGTCAACACTGAATTCACACCAGGTGGCTCATGGCTTTGTTCAGTCAGGTCTTGGAAACCTCCAAGGATGCGATTCTTCTGCCCCTCGGGGCAGCCTGTTCCAAGGGTTATCCTCATAGTGACGAGTTTTTTCTTTATATCCAGCTGGGATATACCTGTTTCAATGTACGTCCACAGTCTCTCATTCTCCCACCTGTGTCCTGCTGTGATGAGATCAAACATCCAGTATCTGATTAGGTTACAGTGGTTAGGAGGTGGATGATATCTATCCTTTATCTTCATCTTTTTGTACTTTCTAGAGACAGATTACTGTGAAATATATTTCATTTTGTTTAGTCTTCTGCTTTAATTACCAGTGGTCTCACATTCCAGATCAGGAGTTGTAAAGCATCTTTCTGAAGTTCTGGCTTTTGATGCCTAAATTGCAGTGGGTTTTTAATAAAATGTAGTTAATATTATTATTCACATTGTGCTGAGATGTTTCTTTTAATTGACTCGGATTTATTTCAAGGAAAGTGTAAATTTAACATGACTCTTCTAAAAATAATTGAAGTCTAATTACAAAGCAGACTATTGACTAGGAAGTATTTACATCCTTCTCTCATTTAAGCTACTGAACAGGATATTTAACTAAGCAATGAAACATTGTGGATAAGTTTACTGCTGCATCCTGAAGAGATCATCAGGAAATGAAAAAAAATCTATAGTAATGGGATTTGCATCTAATTTTTAACCTTATTTTTCAGGCTTCTTTTTTTGGTATGCCAAGAGCAGGCTATGTTTTTAGCATTTGCCAGAGAATAATTGCAAATCGTGATGTGTCTAATGGTAGTGTAATTACTTATGAGTCCTTGCTTACTTTCTTTTTTTTTGGTAAGTTTTCATTCTAAATTCATGGCTGACATTAAATAATAGCCACTTCTTGCTAAGGCTTCTGCTGCGTCTCTCCCTCTCCTGTTAGCGTAGGGACTGGTAAATGTGCAGCTGTGACATGGAGGAGCTCACAGGCAGCACCCAGAAATGTATAAAAAGTGCACTTTTTATATGTATAAATGTATACATTTTATAATGTATAAAAAGTGCACAAGACGCGTTCTGTGCAGTAGGGAAAGAGCAGTGGTAGGTTTGGTGAGTGTAACTTGGCCAGTCCTCTGCTACAACTGCTTTGTTTTAATGGTGTTTTTAATGCTATTTGCTATCCTAAGAAATAAGTAGTAAATCCTTAATTGGTGTAATGTGTTTCAAGCTCCCATTGATGAGTAAAATACTGTTACGTGCTATGCTGAAGTGAAACAATATTACTCTTGAATTTTTGCTTTAAAAACAGAGTGGTAAAACCCAAACTTTTCCTGTACTGAAACTTCCACACCTCAAAAAATTAAACTGCCTGTGCTGAACCGCTTCAGAGAAAGAAATGTTGAAATAAGCTCATGGTACAGTTGCGTTGCGATGCTTAGTCTTTGTGCTAGTTACTTTCAAAGCCAGCTAGTACTTGAGGTTTGAATTTTCACTATTATTTTTAGTGAGATGATCGTATATATATAATCCGATGTCTGGGTTTGAATCTTGTTGGCATTTGTATAAGAATGTTGTTTTAAATCAAGGTGAAGTATCGCGGATGAACACTTAAATTGTCAGTGGACCTCTTCATGTAACTGAACTTCAAAAGCGTATTTAAAGATTCATTTTTTTGAATATTCAGTTTTTAAGCACATTGAATTCCGTTGAAAGCCTGTCATTAGTGTTGTACAGCTTGTAGAGCACAGTGCAGTTTGATAGTCAAGATACTTGTCACGGCTGAGTCCTTACCTTGGACTGATATCTTTTGGTGTGAAATAGAGGCGTAAAAGGGACAACGATTTTTCACGTAGCCTGAAGGATTCAACAAAAGCTGGAGCTGTCTAAACCCTGACGACTCTGAAAACCCCTCTTGCCCCCTTGCCTGTCCCCGCGGGAGAAGGTGCCAGCCTGAGGGCAGGGCTGCAGTCCTGGAGGGCGAGGGAGGAGCAGCGCCCGCAGAAGGGACACGGCAAGAGCGCGGGACGCGTTGGAGGAGATGCTCGGCTATATCCAATTTCTGTTTACCTTTCCTCCTTTATTAACAATGAAAAAAAGAACAGGAATTTTTATTTATTGACTTTTGTTTTTTATTACACAATGTCAAGCCCCTGCCTCTGGAGGAGTCACTCCTCTATTCATGAAGAAAGAACAACGGGATTACCAACAAAACCGCCGTCAGCTGAATGAAATACCGGCTATTATAATTGCAGTCATTATGGGGCTGGTTTTGGTTTTTATGTGGGTGTTTGGTTTGGTAGTGTAAGCATGTAACTGGTTCCGGTAGTTTTAAAATCAATTTTAAAAAACTTGACTGGAGTAGCGTTTCTTAATATAAATCGACCGATTTATTGTAAGTTCATTTTCTGCCTTGAAAAAACACAAAAGGTAGGGTAGTTGCAGGGTATTTTCAAGTGAGAATTACATATGCAATGGTCTTATCGAGTGAAATGGCTCTGTTA
Source organism: Mycteria americana (assembly GCF_035582795.1). Taxonomy (NCBI): domain Eukaryota; kingdom Metazoa; phylum Chordata; class Aves; order Ciconiiformes; family Ciconiidae; genus Mycteria; species Mycteria americana. The sequence goes on from NC_134373.1 coordinate 37,329,028, forward strand.
TGAGGCATTGGAAAGTTTTTAAGCTTAGAAATGAGGTGAGACCCTCTTGAGACTCGATCATCAAAATCCCTTTAATATGTTAAGATTAGGCCCGAGTGCTTTTTCTCTGCCTTTTCTCTTCAGTTTGCAGGCAATTCTGTACTCTGTAGCCCTCAGATTATTTTTTTGGCTTGGTGAATTTTTCTCGAATAATATTGTCAGAGAAAAATCTTTCTGTTTAGCCCCGTCTGATGAAGTTAACTTGCAAATCCTCCAGATTCAGACGATTACATATATATGTTAATGTGCTCCAGAACTAAAAATGACGTTGCTGGGTTTAATTTTGGTTTCATTTCTCTTCCCGAATAACTAGCTTTACCACTTGTTGTAGCGCGGCGCGCTGCCAACGGCAGCGACTGGCTGGGTGAACATCCCACGGCCGCTCCGAAGTGGGTGCACGTGAGGTGCCCGCTCTGCTCTGGGGCTCTGCTCCCGAGCAGCGCCCCGCGGGACCTGTCCTGCAGCGCACGCTGCCGGACCGAGTCAGGCCCTCCGATTCGAACTCCTGTTAAGACCATGCTCTTATTTTCATAGTATTTATCCTCACCGTTTTATCACCGCAGATGGTGATTCGGCTGCTTCCCAGTGCAGTTTATGCCATGGACTAATTGCTCTATTAAGACTCTTTTCCTCTTATCTAACTTGACTTTCTTTTCCTATTAGATTATTGTTCCTTTATGATCATTTTTATATTCATTTGTACAAGTGAAATTAAATATCCACATTTCCTCAGGCTTTAGGATGCATTTTACTGCTACGGAAATGTGCCTGGCCTGCCTTTAATTTGAGATGTAGTGGGACTTTTGTTTTTTTCCCGCCAGTTTCTCTGAGTGGTCTAGTGATGGGAGCACACTAGGAGGAGAAATGACTTGCAGCCTTTAGGAAGCTTTTAAACAATTTTAGGGACCGGCTGGTAGTTATTTACTTTTAATACACGGCAGGGTATGGTTTGGATGCTACTGGGCGTCGGGACAGATCCGTGGCAGGAGTATCGCATGGCATTTCTCAACACTCCCTCTTTTGCAGGTCACTGGGGCCGGTGCATAGGCGACTGCGGCTCGGGGGGTGTTCGCAGTCGGGCCGTCTGGTGCACCCATGCGGAGGGCTGGACGACGTACCACGCAAACTGCGACCAGAAGGACAAACCCGAAAGCCAGAGGAGGTGCTTTAAAGTCTGCGACTGGCACCTGGAGCTGTTCGAGTGGGAGGTTTCGGGATGGGACAGGTGTGGGCTCGTCCCCTTTGCTGGGGGTGAGGTGGAAGCCGGGGCTTGCATCACCGCGCAGCACGGGCTGCAACGCCGGAGCGTCCGCTGCCTCCAGAAGCTGAACAGAACCGTTGTCGCCAACGAAATATGTGAGTATTTCACGCCACAGCCGCCTGCCGAGCAAGCCTGCCTGGTGCCCTGCCCACGGGACTGCGTCGTGTCCGAGTTCTCCGGCTGGTCCGAGTGTGGCACGGGCTGCGCCAAGAGCTTGCAGCACCGGACACGGGCGGTCATCGCTCCTCCTCTGTACGGGGGTGCCCCGTGCCCGAATCTGACTGAATCCAGAGCCTGTGTCGCTCCCGCCTGTCCCCTCGGGGAGGAGGAGCACGCCTACAGCCTCCGAGTGGGGTCTTGGGGCGAATGCCGGCTGCCCCATCCTAGAGACGTTGACCTGGCGGGGAGGACTATGCCGGATTTCGGTTCGGACTCTGGAGAGCAAAGCACGTCCGGACTTCAAGGCTATAAACCCCACCACCGTCCCGGGGAGGTGGAGATCGGTTACCAAACCCGGCAGATCAGGTGTGTAAGGAGCGATGGAAAAAACGCAGTGCTGAGGTAAGGGTGCTTCGTCTTTTATTTCATCCCCAGTGGACTGGTTTGATGGAGCGCTTGCTCCGTGTGGCAGCACCACAGCAAACGCGCTCACGTTCTTGAGTTTTAAATGCAAATTTTTATGTGTTTTCTTTATGGTCTTTTTTTTGATTTAATTCCCTTCTTGTAAAGCTAACATATGCTGAATATTTTGCATACTTCTACGATTTGTGGCTGTTTAATTCATTTTATGTTTTTAATAATTCTCTTTTTTTGTTGTTGTTGTTGTTGTTGTTGTTTTGAGGAAACATCGAGGAAATGGAATTCTATATCACTTTGCCCTGTTGCTGGGCCCTGGCTCTGGGAGAGGGAGGTTTCATTCTCAGTCATGTACTGCATATGTGTGGCAGAAGAGCCTAAAATTGCACCAACTTAAACTTCTTCATTCTTACAAATCAACACTGGATAAAATAAGTCCGAAAAGTTTGGCCTTGCGAATTTACTAGAAGGTATTTCTTGGAAGGATAGATTGGGGAGCAAAACTGATTGTCCTTCTGCTTACCGAGGAGCCTTCCCGATGGGTGTAACTCTTGGATGCTGATACTAGATACGTGACTTGCTTTTCTTTCTTGTCCTCATGTGTTTTATCTAACAATTTCTCTTAGTCGCTGTAGCTTGCTTTGCTGTAATTCAAATGTGAAGGTTACAGTAATGTGCAGCAAATAATGGAAGGATTTATTCTCTCCATTTTTCGCATTTAAATTTAAGCTATCTAAGCTCTGCCATTTGACTTCAGGTTGGATTTGGGCAGGTGCCAGGAGCTATAGATGACTGAGAAATTGAGTTCTGAGAAAGTCAAGATTTCTGGAGAACTTCTCGTGTTCTGTTTTTCAAGGATATTAGAAGTTCTTGAAAAATCCTGCTCCTGAATTTTGCAGAAATCAATCTGTTTCTCAGTAATCTATAGCTCCTGGCAACTGCACAAACTCAAATGGCAGGGAGAGGGGATTATTTTACGTCCAATTCTCTACCCCTGTTAATGTCTGCAGTGGTTTTGCACACATACTGAGGTGAAAATATACATTCTAGCCTTTTTCTTACCCCCTCCTATTACACCTGTAGCAAAGTATGGATTTTTTTTTTATTTGTTGGAAAAAAGTCAAGCTTTGTGAACTGTTTCAGCAGTTTCTAACATCTTGACTTTTATTACTTGTCTCTAAATATATGCTGATTCTAAATATACAGATTTTATGCTCATGTAGCTGCTTGACTTTAATGGAGTCACTTGTGATTTATGCCGCCGTGCGACCGGCAGCAGGTTTATGTCTGCTAACACTTGTTAGCTGTTCTTCTGCCTCTTGTATCTCATTCCTTATCAGAGGCTCTGGGAAGGGGATCCTGACTTTGTTAAAATTTCACTCGCTCTGCCCTCACACGCTCACTGCTATATTCTCCGTAAGAATGGGGAATGGAAGACCCTGTTTCTATAAATGTTTTCTCTTTGTTGTGCTACTGTGTGAGTTATACATTGAATTTCTGGATGACAGTGCAGAGGGTCCTGGGAGCTTTAGTTTTAGTGACTCTGCCCCTGATCGAGCTGTCTTCTTCCGTGCTCCTTTCTGTTTTTTTTTTTTTTTTTTTGCTGATCTAGGCCCCTTTTTGGGAGTGTACATACAACTCCATTAGCTGCCTCCTGGCAGACTTTTTCTGCTGAGGCCGTGTCTCAGGTTTACTGCAGAGAGCTGAGCCTGGCCCATCCCTTACTCTTACTCAGATACAAGAGGAAAGCCCATTGATTGAATAGAGGACAAAAGGTCATGTCATGTTACAGTGTCCAGATAGTCCCACACTTTTCCTTTCTCCTTTTGGACTTAAAATCTAAACGTAAAAATCCAGCCTAAAATCCAATCCATGTTTAATTCCAGGGCCGGAGTGTCACTGATATCAAATACCCCTGACAACGACTGCCTTTAAGCATCCCCCGATAATGTCCTCCTTGTTTTGTTGTGCAGCATATTTGCTGCCATTCTTCTGAAGAATGGACCCGATCTTGCAGATGTCGCTTTGCAAGAGCGATGATATTTTGGCTACCGATAAAGAAGAGTAAAGGCATTTACATAACCCTGTAGTGGGGTTTGGCAGGCAGCCAGGCATCTGCTGTAAAACTGGAAAGAAGCGCCTTATTTGTGCTTTTTCATTTTCCTGGCCGAGGTTTCCTATTTTGACTAACACCGTTGAGTAAGTACCAATGAGAGATACAAATTAAATTGCTGGAAAACTGAGGCAAGAGAGAGGAATATCCCAAGTCGTGCTTTAAAGGCAATCTCTGAGCTGCTGCTCTGCCAGGGCTTTGCCACCACCCTGCCTCCCACCGCTGCCCGATTCTTGCAGGAGAGCGGCAGATAACGGGAGCGCTCAGCTACCCAGCCCGGACTGCTCGAAGGCCACGTGAGGAGAGGAACCGTATCCTCATCTTGCCTCCTAATTTATAATGCAGCGGCAAAGATGCCCGATTTATTATCGAGGTTGTTTAATTTCCTGGTGTCTAATCTCAGGGCTGCGGAGCATCCAGCGAGGCGGGCGAGCAGCAGCAGCCGCTGTGCTCACTGATGGGAGAGGGGCCCGGGTACGTTCCTCGGTGTGAAAGAACAGGCTTTGCCAAAAATCGGATTTTGGTGGGCTTGGGTGCAAGCTGGTTTTTAAAGACTAAAAGATTGAACGCATTCACTTCTTACGGATGCTGGATTACTGGCAGGATGTTCAGTTTGGCCTCTTCGCTAACAAGTTTGCCATTGACGGGAATGGCAGATGGGGTGTCCTTTCTCTTGTGAAGTAGGTAGCAGCGGCAGGAAATGTGCCTGATACTTGTTTTCGGTTTTTCGCTGATGCTTAAGTTATGCTGTTGAACCCGGCAAAAAAGATCCTTTGGTTTTACAGTGAGCCCTCAGGTAGGAGCTGAGGAATCCTTTGCATTAAAAGGAAAACAGATTTTTCATTTAAATAATTGGTCCTACAAAGATCTGTGTGTCCGTACCAGCCTTAAAGGTGCAAGCAAAAATCCTAGCAATTTTAAAGGTAAAAACTGTAAACAGGAATTACTGGGAGAGGAGCTCAAGCGCCTGGAAGATTGGACGTGCCGTGTCAGGGAAACAGACCCGGGGAATGTTTTTGATGAAACTTTTTTTCAGTTTGGAGGTTCTACATTTGTCAAAATGGAAGGAGAAGGGAGAAAGGAAGAGGAAAGGGAGGGCCAGACCTTTTTGAAAACACTTGAAAAGAAGACAATTGAACAGGAGAACATCAATAGACCTCGAGACAGGTTCATTTCTGCTCAGAAAGAATTTTGGTGTAGAAACTTTATATTCATCAAAATAAAAGGAATAACATCAAAATAGAATGATTTTATGGATCTGATTTGAAGCTTTTAAAGACTCTCTTTAGTTTAAAAAGCTGGAAATCGTTTTTCATACTATTTTGATAGAATTCATGTTTCATTCTATTTCAGAAAAAAGTTTTAGTTTCGCGTTAAATCTCATATCCAGTAACAAATTCAAACATAAGCACTTCCATGCATCTAAAAAGCAAATAAAATCTGAAAAAGTTGCAAGAAATGAATGTGCTAGAACTTCTGCTCTTTTTGGTTTTCTGGCTTGTGACAGTTGTAAAAATCTACTGAATAGTGAGACAAAGGCACTTGTGTTCCTTTTTTTTTAAGAGGAAAAAAAGGTTATTTAGGTTAGACACTAAATTGTAATTTAGTGAAATGAGTGCCCATAGCTAGAGATTGAAATTCTGAATAAATTTAACCTGATTTTCTAACCTGATGCGTGTGCTCACCAAGCGTACTGAGAAGTTAAAGACAGGAGCAAACAGTTTTAGGGTTTTTTATTATTATTATTTGGATTAGGAGTCTTTTTAGGTACATATTTCTTAAACTCTTCATTCTACATGTAAGATGACAACAATGATGTAATAGAGTTGGATTTGGGTTTCTGTTTACTTTGCCTTTGTAAGTGAAAATTCAGGTCAAGCTCAGTCAAGGGATAACCCATCCGTCAAGGCTGCGCTAGAGCAGCACTCAGCTCTTTTGTTTGCCTCTGTAATTTGAATTTCCATTATCCATTTCCTAGTGGATTGTGCTTAACCACTGTGCTGTTGTACGTTTTTAGGAAAAAATTATTTGCGGTTTCTAGTGTTGACATTCTTCTGTCCTCTGGATGAATACAAAATTTTGCAGTCCGGAGGTGGAAACACTGTGCTGTAATACGCTATTTGATGGTTCCGATTCTGATCTGGGAGAGGAGATGTGTGTTCACATTCCTTCCAGCAGATGTAGGCATCAAGCCTCGGTGCTCAGGCTTGAAAACAAATCCCTGAGCTATTGGCTAAGAAAGAGATTTTATTTTCTAGTGTTCTTTTAAAAAGTTTTGTCTCTCATTTCCTTTGCTTTTATTAAAAGCACATGAAACAAAGGAACAGTGACCGCTTTTTTCATTTCAGTAACATTTTAGAAATAATGTCCAATAATAATTGAGCTTTTTTCTTCTGTTTTCAAATTGTGCTGAAAGCCAGCTGCTTCTGTAGCCCTAAGATTTCAATGTCTGCCTAGGCAGTGCAAATGTAAGTCAGCATTTATTTTTAATTGAAACAGAGGATCTGGTGCATTAAGTTTTGGAGACACCAAAACTTAGACATCTTAGACACCGAAGCCCTGTGTTTGTTTGGATTATAGGTGTCCCAGCTCCCTTTCCCTTTGGTCAGTTGTATGGCAGGCAAATATTCCCCGTCTTCCTTCCCACCCTGGTGCAGAAGGGGCTGGTGTTTCTTCTGCCAAAGAAGCCTCTGCTGCACAGATTGAATATATGGTATTGCCAGTATCCAAAATAGCCCTAGCAGCCCTTGAGGACCCTAAAAAACATTATGAATCCTTGAAAGTATGCCTGTTAACAGTGATTGCCAGTTTCCTAAGGGAAAAAAGTGTTTGGATGCTGGTTAGAAATGTGGCAAGACTGTCCAGTATTAGATCCTAATATTATTAGCTAAGCGCAAAGAGCAGGTAGTGTTTATTCCAGCGGCCTGTAAGGTTGGGTCATTGATTACAGAATAGGAGACAATGTTAGAAAAAGGGAAAAAATGAAAATGCGTTGTTATCAGTGTAGCTTAGGTCACGTCAGGATTTTCTTGCTCTGCAGCAGGTGGCTTTGGGCGTGCATTCCCCGGTCAGGCTTGACACTTCTCAGGAGCCGTCCGGAGCTGCGGGGAAGGGCCTGGCTGCTGAAGCAGTACCTGGTCCTCCTGGAGCTGCCTTCCGTACCAGCAGCGTGGCCGTGGTGATAGCTTCTTAATGTGTCAAATTATTTTGGAGATGATCCTTTCAGTATAAAAGGTTCAGCGATAACCACCTGTCTCATCCTCTAATGTAAGGAAATGCATTCACCTTTCATTCCGAATGCATTGATTCGGTTGGGAAAGGAAACCAGGGATAATTTCTGTGCTGTGCCCAACCTGATTTAATGATGCACTGCTCCTGGACGGTCTCGCTCCTTTTTCCCGCTGATAGACGTGTTTCCACTCATTTCCTTGCGGTGGATGCGATGACTGTGTGACTGTAAGGCACGTAGCACAGACGCACTGAGCTGTCGGAAAATTTACTATTTTTTGGTGAGTTACTGTTTGTCCGGAACAGAAGGGTGGTGTGGTTCCGCCTGGGGCTGCACGATTGCTGTACCTTGTGGGGGAGAGCGTGGCTGGAGATGGAGGAGAAGAGTCGTGCTCCTCGCTTGGCAGCAGTTGCACAGCCACGGCGGACGTGGGGCTGCGCGGGAGGAGCGGCACGCGGGGCAGCTTTTTCTCCTCCTCTTCTTGCTTTTCCGCTTGTAGCTCCAGTACCATGCGAGTGTACGCGAGGCGTGAGTAGGTTTCCTTTGGTTTAGTGGGGTTTTTTTATATGTGGTTTATTCCCCTTCGGTACACAAGAGAGTAAGAGGGCTCTCTGCCACTTGAGTGCGTTAGGCTTCCTGCTGCTCTTGTCTGCTAACTAACCGATCCATCTTACACCGCGGGCACCGTAAGGTACCTTGTGAAACAATTCCTGTAGTTTTACAGTATCAATCCAAGCCTGTAACATAGAAAAAAGCATCAATCACCTAAGCACCCTACTATATCACAGTTACTGGATTGACTCCCAGGAGGAAGATCCAACCTGATACATTAATATGTGGAAACTTAGTTTAAAAACAGGGCTTAGGTAGTATCTCCCATCCCCAGGACCTCCTTCCCCTCCGTGCCGGTTGGGATACAGCCACAGCAGCGCAAATACACGTCTGGCTTGCAGCCTCAGATCAGCGAGTGTCTCGCACGTCTGGGCTTTATCTGTATTAGATTGCCCTGAATACCTCTGCAACATGAAAGACTCTGTCTGAATTTCATGCAAAAGCATGTTTTTACATTTGTCTTTGTGTTGCTCGGTGTCACAATTAATTTGACTTTGAGGCTCTGAATGAGTAGGTACAAGTTAATTAGATTCGCTTTCTGTTAGGCGGTTGCATGTAATTCTCCCTCAAAAACATCTACTCGAGCAGAAGGATGGAAATTGCCAGCTCCACGTCTTGTTCACCTTAAGGTCACCAAAGTTACCTCTCTAGCTTTTTATAGTAGGAGCGGTGGAGGGATTTTCAGGGAAAGAAACAGCTATTCAGTCTTTGCATACCTCAAAGGCTTTTGCAAATAGCAAGGGTGATTGCTGGGCAGAAATGTCTTTTGGCCGGGGTGTCGGCATATGTTTGAACCCATTAGGAGAAGTATTGTAGGTATTGTCTCGCTAAGAATTGGGGCTAGCAATCTAAATTTTAAAGAAGATCCCAAAGCAGATTTTTAAAGGCTTCGTTTTGTTTGTTATTTCAGGAAAGATCAGGCCAGACTTAAATCTCCTTGCAGTGGCACAACCCCAAAAATGGATTTGGGTTTTCATAGTGGTATCTGAATGCGAAGTTTTGATCACTCTCTAAAATGTGAGGTCAGTTACACTCCATGCTGGGCTCTTAGATAAACTCTAGTTTTCTAGTCCAATCAGTTAGGACAGTGATTTGTATATGCTACTATTTTATCTACTCAAAATCAGGAATTCTTGTTTCTCGTTAATGTTGTGGCACGGATGGCTCGCCTGATAACTGTTGAAAAAGTATTAAAAGGGAAATAAAGTTACCACTCATATGACTCCACCTAACCTAATGTTCCAGACCAGACTCAAAATCCCTGGGTTAGTAAGTACAGATATAATGATGATGACTTTTCAGGCCTTGGTTCAATAGTATTGACATTATGCACCAGAGACGGCTTTGCAATCAGTTGCATTTGACATGTAATAGAGGCATGAGAAATCTTTTTGAGTTGTAAGCAAAAATAATTTTATTTTGAGGGGGCTGTATCACAGGCTGTTTCTACTTTATGAAGTTGTTAAAATAAACCTCAGTAAATTCATCCTCACAGCACCTGTGAGATTAATGACTTCTATTCTGGGTGAAGAAACTGAGACAAAAAGTTGTTACACTCTCTTTTTTTTGGTTTTTGTTTTTTGTTTGTTTGTTTGTTTTGTTTTGGGGTTTTTATTTGTTTTTGTTTTGTTTTGTTTTGTTTGAAGTATAAGTGTAAGCCACTAAATGCTGTATTTTTCTGGTAGTTGAGGGTGTAGTCAAACTTGATCAGCTATCAGTGGGAATATTCCTATCGACCTTTGTGAGACGGGACCATTTCCTAGACTGGAGGAGAAGCGAGTGAATGTCCTTTGTCTTCTCTGCTCCCCCTATGAGACTGCCCTGCAATCCTGAAATGATTGCCCCAGTCTATTTTCTTTAGAGAAAGTTAGGTTAGTCAAACTGTGCTATAAGTAATACCAAGTGAGGTAATGGCTGGTTCCCTGGCAGCAGCTCTGGATTTCACGCCTTTTAAGTGTACCTGTGTTTGCTCCTTACAGTTGGCAGAAGCCTGACTGTGAGCAACTGGAGGCTGGAGAAGACAAATGTAGAGAGAGTTCACGCTGCGTTCATGTATGGTCTTAATTTCGGAGACCGATTTGCATTGTCAGTATAACACTAGGCAGAAATTCTTGGTTCCTTTTCTCCTGGTGACTCCTTTTTCCTGGGTTTCATCTTTTTTTGCCCCGTCCCATCCTTCGTGGTGCTTCAGTGACATCTCTGCTCACATGTACCTCAGTCCTCTTTGGGTATATCCTTTCCCGCTCTGTTACCTCAGCTATCTAAGGTTTTTGAGAGACAAGAAAGGTTTTTCTCCCGTTCTGGGAGACGAGAGGTGACTTTGTGGCTGATCTCCGGCTGGGGTGAGGTGGAGCAGCAGCGGCCGTGCTCTGCAGGGTCCCTCCCCGCGCCTGCTGGGCAGGAGAGCCATCAGCTGGAGGAGACAGAAGCGGGGCAGCAAGGAAGGATGGTGGCCTTAGTCTGGAGGTTTGTCTTCTCCCAGAAGTGTTTGCTACATTTGCCATACTTTTCGATATTGTGAAAAGCTACTGTAACTTTGGAACTCGTAAAAATTTTATTCTGGGGCTTTGTATTGATACCAAACCTCAACAGTTGGCAGCTCTTAAAATTTGGTTTTCCGTTGTATTGGGCCTTGTGTGGTGTCTTGATGTGTTACAGAATGAATGAGGATCATGTCCTAATGTCAGCAGGAGTAACTGAGTCCCAAAATACAGCCACAGTTGCAGCATTCCTGGGTCTCTGGTGGTTTGTCGGGTTTGGGAACCCTCTGACCTTGTTTGACAGCATTTGTTTGATAACAGCTTCACAGAACCAATACCTTTCTTATTAGTGTGTGACTAATTATTTTTTAAAAGAGCAGAGTTGCACAGCAGGACGTACTGATGCCTGGACAGATGGATGGACAGCGGACAGCTAGTCCTGTGCGCGGGGTGCTGGGAATGGTTACCAGTGGCAGTATTTCTCTTGAGCTTGGCTTTTATTTTCCGTCCTGGATAAACTGTGAAATTCTAACTGCATGGGAGCAATTATAGTGCCTTTCGCATCTGTTTTAACTTGAAATAAATGAGGTATATTATTTGCAAACTACTCGGCATGCAAGACTTCACCCTGCTCCCTGGAAATGCGTTATGTGCACTGCATTACAGCTCCTCTTACTTTCATTGTATTGGTGTTGATGCAGCTCTTCTGATTTACCCCAAATGACCATGAATTTCTTCTTCAGGGGTTTGGCTTGGGGAAAAAAAAAAAAAAAAGAAATTTATTAAGCAAGACCTCCTCAGTTGTTTCACTGTGTTCTTATCGCAGCCTCTGCGTGCAAGATCCTGCCCCTTTGACCTTCAAGTCCTGCGTCATCGCGAAAGACTGCGAAACGTCCGAGTGGTCCGCATGGAGCTCCTGCTCGCAGACCTGCGGCTGGGGAGACCTCGCCCCGGGCTTTCGCAGCCGGCACCGCAGCGTGTGGAGTGTGGCGGTGGGCGCTGGGAAGCAATGTCCCGAGCTGGAAGAGAGGGAAGTGTGCAGCGTGGGAGGGAAAGAGCTGCTGCAGCCTTGCCCCAGGTATAGCGAGTGCTTTTAGCCCAGTTTTTGGAAACAAAGAAGCCCCTGTTTGATGACTGCCTTGTGCAAAGCAGATCTTCCTTGCTCAGTGTTTGTGCGTGGAGGGGGTCGCATGTCATGCTTTCTCTCTGTGTCTAAAAGATCATTGATTTGATCATTGTTAACTATGATTAGCGGTATTATTTATTGTTAGTGATATTCTTGTAATTTTTGCTATTATCTTTATTGCGATCACAATTATTACACTTATGTATAGAGATAAATTCAAATTACACCCACTACAGTTTATATTTTCATGTTTTAAAAGTTGAGAGCAGATGCTCTTGTTTTCTGAAGGGGCTTTCATACTGATTGCTGTTTCAGAGAATTTCCTCAGCTGCACAGAGACTGGGCAGGTCTCCATGGCTGTGCTTTTATTGGCTTTGAAATTGTAATTTTTACATAAGATTTAACGATTCCCCTTCATCTCCCCATAAAAAATTCCAGCCCTCCTTGAGGAAAAGAGGAACTGATCAGAGGTAATAGCTTGGACTTCACTTGGCTTCCCTCTGGGTACTTCTTGAAATGGGAAACATTGCAGTTCCTGAGTGCTTGCTTGGTTTATGGCAATCTTTGTTCTGGCAGAAGGTGAGGATCTCACCTTTCTGGTCTGCAAATCCATGCTGTTATGCTTGGCCAGGCTAGCATAGGGGGTTGCTAGTTTGCTTTGCAAAGGAAATAAAATATTGCTTAATTTTTTTGTGTGACGTATTCTGCGATTGACTGTAAAATGCCTCAAGATTGAGAAAATTTTACATGCATGCAGACAAATCTCCCTGTCTGTGAATGAGTGTGTTTAATAGGAGGTCTATTCAGTGATCAAGTCATGAGTTTCTGGGGCTTTGCCAGGTACTGCCAAAACCTTTGAGAAAGCCTTTGCAAGATACATTTCTTAGGAAGGCGTATCCTGTAAAAGTGTCTCTATATCATTGGGTTCATTCAAAATCAAATACTGATCATTCTTGTGCACCCTGCTAGGAGAAGAGAGGAAGTATAAAAAAAATATTCTGTTGCTTGATTACATCCTATGAAAAGGCTCTTGCAGAGTGATTTCTGCTCCTGCCCAAACGCACACCAATTTCAAAGACAATAGATTAACACATTGTCTCGCTGATTTTGTATAGGAGCGTGGGTGCAGGTGACACCTGATTGGGGTAGACCGGCTGGTAGTTAATCAGGGAGTGAACAGACACGTGTCTGTCCCTAGTTTCTCAGTTCTTCTGCTTTTTGACATTGCACCATATTAAAGTGCAAACGATTGTAGCTTGCTTGGTGTAGAGCCAGGAGAGCCCAAAAGGTGAGAACGTGCATAACACTGATAATTTTCTCGTGGTGCCACTCTTGATATAGAAGGAAACCTGTTGTTCTTTCAGTATATCGGTGCTATGCCCCAATTTTCATCAGCCTATGAACTCTTAAACCTTCCCCGTCCTGCCATACCTGCACACCTTCAGTCCTTCAGGCAACATCTCTGGTGAAGTATCTGCATGAGCTAGGATAAACTGCCTAATGAGCTAGCCCAGAAAATAACATCAGACTTACAGGTTAACAGATTCACTTAACTAAAAACATTGCCCCCCCAAAAAAATCAGTTTAGTTAATTGTTATTTCTAGGGATGTAGTATCTCAAAATGCAGGGGGTAGGCTATGACCTGCTCACACTATGCAGTGTTGAGGAGAATTTTACAGTAGCACCTGGTTAGTAGACTTTGATTTGGCCATTCAATACTGCAGAAATGAGCAGGAATGAAAAGCTGTAACGTTGCAGTGTGTGCTGTGGGTCTGCTGGATACAAGGCTGCGGGGACCAGACTTCTGTGTTAACGAACAGAAGTCAAACATTTTTAAGTATATTATTTAAGTGTCAGAAGCTGGTAAAGGATGTTATCGGTCCATGTTATAGTTTACAGCCTGGTGATTTGGTGATGGTGTTTGGGAATTGATGACCAAGATACTGGAATTACTTCAGACTGGAAAGCAGTAGCTTTCAGCCAGAGGGGGATGCAGTGTTAATCTCTATGAAATAATATTAGAAGTCTTTGATGCTCCTGTTCTCCTTATTTGAGCATATTCTCTTTGCAGTGTAATACCTAGAAAGATTATGCTTTTTTCTCCTTAAATATATGCTACCTCATCTGTGCCTTTGCTGAGGCTTACCAGACAGTTAACTTTTCTTTCTTCCCCTTACAAGAAGATGATGAATTTAAGCAGATTCAGTATCAGCAATAAAAGGCACTCTCCTTCATTTGTCAGTTCTCAACACAAGCCATTCATTCTTTCTTTCTGGCTTGTGTTTGCCTAATCAGATTAGCCTTAAAATCTTTAAGACGAGAATCCTATTTACTTTCCCAGTTCCTGGAAATCTGCTCTTTGCTATTTTTTGGTTGATTTTAAGACAAGTAGTCTTTCCTTTAGCTTTATTCTTTGGGCAAGACTTTTCCAAAGCGTGTTCCAGGCACGGCAAAGAAAACAGGTGAGGACATAGACCAGAAAGAGAGCAAGCCTCTGAGCAGGGGAAGGAAGTGGATTCTCTAGAGGCTGTTCGGTAATGCAGGGACAGGGAGCACCCCGTGACCGAATGAAGGTACGTATTGCGGACGACATCCACCAACACAGAAAAGCAGCAGCTCAAGAGGTAGCACTTGCAGAGTTGTACTCAGCAGGGCGAGATGGGTGAAGTTATATTCCAGCCTCCTAAAAGGATCCAGAGGGGAACTAATACATCCAGCTTCAGAACTGCTCTGTTAAGTATTACTTCTGTGTCCATGGCAAGGCGACAAGTTAAAGGTCCCATCACAGGTACATGGCAATTAGTGTAAATTTGCTGTTAAATGGGAAGGCCTTTTAATTTTATGGCTGAAGTGTATAATAACTTTTTTAATCAATAGTTTAAATGCAGGAAAATAAAACACTTTAACTGCATGTAGGACTCCAGAGCTTTGTGCTTTGTTTTACTTTTGGTTATTTGTTCTGAAGGGATTAGATTAAGCGCTTAAAAAGCTTAAATACATAGGAGGTGATTCTACTTTCTTTTATTGTGATATAAATTTGGGATAGTTCAATTAAAGTGAATGGGTATATACAGGTATAAAACTTGTGTAAGTGCTAAGAGCATAAGTCCTATGGACTAAAGAGACCTAGAGGTTACTATAAATCGGAAAGATATTGAGCACTTGTTTGTTGCATAGTTGTCACTGAGCCATCAGTTTTAAAACAATGTATTATATCATTTTTATCCTTGATGTGTAGCTTTCATGTTCACTGGGAATAGATAGATTTTCCAGAATTATGATTATGTCTGTAAATCTTTCATTTTGGTTGTGGTTGCTATGTTACAAGATGGGGATTTAGAAAAAAACCCTCTTTGCTTTGTTGGAAATTCAAAGCTTTTTAGAAGTTAAATGATGGAAAACAGGAAAGTTTTAAGACCTGATTTTTTCAAAAGGCTTGAGGTTACTGCTGAGATACGGGTGTGATGGTATCACTTGGTAGATGAGGCCCATTATGTGTCCCAATTAAAGATAAGGTATTAGTCTGAAGTAGGAAAGACTTAAAAGAAAATGCAGTGAACCGTGCTGGTAGGCTGCTGGAGTTACACTTTGCGAGTGGTAGCAACGCTACTTTTCAGCACTTTGACCTTCACTGGTCTTGGCCACGCAATGATGGCCTTGAATCGGCTGGGCAGCTTCGTTGCCTCCCCTCGGGATCAGGAACCATCCATGGTGAAGCTTTGGTCCTCCAGCTCTGCATTGGACACTTCTCCTGTGGCCGCAGTTGGGTGTCACAGTGTGAGAGCACACTTTGCCTTGATGGTAACAGAAACTCACGGGACCTGCTATTCTGCTTTCTCAACTGACTCTGTTTAGCAGGGAAATTCAGAACACTGCTTATGATGTGGAAAGCTGTTCAGCTTTACCAACCAAGTTCT
Source organism: Mycteria americana (assembly GCF_035582795.1). Taxonomy (NCBI): domain Eukaryota; kingdom Metazoa; phylum Chordata; class Aves; order Ciconiiformes; family Ciconiidae; genus Mycteria; species Mycteria americana. The sequence goes on from NC_134373.1 coordinate 37,344,382, forward strand.
GTCCTAGATACCCCAAGCATTTTGTTGTTTCTAAACTGGCAGTTTTTGCTTGCGCGTTTTCTTAAGCAGACTGATACAACTGTCTGTGGATTCTGGAGGTCCCCATTTGGGACATTTTGTAGGTAGCCCTCTAACCATTGGCAATGGGGTCTGTCAATCTTTGGAAGTAGCTAGACCTCCTGTAACTCAAACAGTATTGTCAAAAAGTGGAACAAGCCTCTTGGAAGCCAAAGGGAAAGGCTGAAGGTTTTTTTTTTTAGCTATAGTAAGAGGTCTGTAGATAAACATGGGCCACAGCTAGGACTGTAACAATACTGAGCTTGCGTCAGTCTGACTAGATATTGGTAGGAATTAAAATGAGGTGTTAAATCTATTGACGTTTGAAATTGTTGTCACTGATAGGTTTTGGCATATGGATCACAAGAGTACACTGGAGCTGACCACCTTTGATGATCCAACTGTATAATGGCCCTTCCACTTCCTGAGTTATCACACTCTTCACCCTCTGGGGACGGAGAGCAGGTGGCTGGATGGTATAGACTCCTTAGCTTAACACTGGTACAGCGCATCTCTGGTACGGTCTGCTCTAAGAATAAAATGTCCAAAGTGACATTGGTGGCTTTGGTCATCTTCGTTCAATTGGAGAAATTACAATCATGTGGTAAAACCACTGTGGATCATAGAATCGTAGAATACTTGGGGTTGGAAAGGACCTTTACAAGTCATCTAGTCCACCCCCCCTGCAATGAGCAGGGACATCTTCAACTAGATCAGGTTGCTCAGAGCTCCATCCAACCTGACATTAAATGTTTCCAGGGATGGGGCATCTACCACCTCTCTGGGCAACCTGTGCAAATGTTTCACCACCCTTATTGAAAAAGATTTCTTCCTTATATCTAGTCCAAATCTACCCTCTTTTAGTTTAAAACCATTGCTCCTGGTCCTGTCGCAACAAGCCCTGCTAAAAAGTCTGTTCCCATCTTTCTTATAAGCCCCATTTAAGTACTGAAAGGCTGCAAAAAGGTCTCCCTGGAGCCTTCTCTTCTCCAGGCGGAACAACACTAACTCTCTCAACCTTTCTTCATAGGAGAGGTGTTCCATCCCTCTCGTCATTTTCGTGGCCCTCCTCTGGACCCGCTCCAACAGCTCCATGTCTTTCCTGTGCTGAGGACTCCAGAGCTGGACACAGTACTGCAGGTGAGGTCTCACCAGAGCAGAGTAGAGGGGCAGAACCACCTCCCTCGACCTGCTGGCCACGCTGCTTTTGATGCAGCCCAGGATACGGTTGGCCTTCTGGACTGTAAGCACACATTGTTGGCTTATGTCCAGCTTTTCATCTCCCACTAGCCCCAAGTCCTTCTCCTCAGGGCTGCTCTCAATCCCTTCATCCCCCAGCCTGTATTGATACCAGGGGTTGCCCTGACCCAGTTGCAGGACCCTGCACTTGGCCTTGTTGAACCTCATGAGGTTCACACAGGCCCACTTCTCCAGCTTGTCCAGGTCCCTCTGGATGGCATCCCGTCCCTCAGGCATGTCAGCTGCACCACTCAGCTTGGTGTCATCTGCAAACTTGCTGAGGCTGCACTCGATCTTGCTGTCAATGTCATTGATGAAAATATTAAACAGCACTGGTCCTAATACTGACCCCTGAGGGACACCACTTGTCACTGATCTCCATCTGGACATTGAGCCATTGAACACTACTCTCTGGATGCGACCATCCAACCAGTTCCTCTTCTATTGAACAGTCCACCCATCAAATCCGTATCTCCAATTTAGAGAGAAGGGTGTTGTGGGGGACCGTGTCAAAGGCCTTACAGGAGTCCAGATAGATGACATCCGTAGCTCTTCCCTTGTCCACTGATGTAGTCACTCCATCATAGAAGGCCATTAGGTTAGTCAGGCAGAACTTGCCCTTGGTGAAGCCACGCTGGCTGTCTGGAATTACCTCCCTGTCCTCCATGTGCCTCAGCATAGCTTCTAGGAGGATCTGTTCCATGATCTTCCCGGGCACAGAGGTGAGGCTGACAGGTCAGTAGTTCCCAGGGTCCTCCCTTCTACCCTTTTTAAAAATGTGTGCAATGTTTCCCTTTTCCCAGTCACCAGGGACTTCACCTGACTGCCACGACTTTTCAAATATCATGGAGAGTGGCTTGGCAACTACATCTGCCAGTTCCCTCAGGACTCTGGGATGCACCTCATCAGATCCCATAGACTTATGTATGTTCAGCTTCCTCAGGTGGTCACGAACCTGATCTTCTCTTACGGTGGGAGGGACTTTGCTCCCCCAGTCCCCATCTTGCGGTCCATCCACTCGAGAGGTGTGGGAAGAGAGGTTGCCAGTGAAGACTGAGGCAAAGAAGTTGTTGAGTACCTCAGCCTTCTCCTCGTTCGTTGGTACCAGTTTGCCAGTCTTGCTTGTCGGGGGGCTACACTTTCTTTGACCTTCCTTTTCTGGCTGACATATCTGTAGAAGCCCTTCTTATTCTCTGCATCCCTTGCCAAGCTCAGCTCCAGCTGCACCTTGGCCTCCTGACCCCATCCCTACACAGCCATGCAGCATCCCTGTACTCTTCCCAGGATACCTGTCCCTGCTTCCACTGCCTGTGCAGTTCCTTCTTGCCCATTGGTTTGACCAGCAGGTCTTGACTCATCCATGCCAGTCTCTTGCCTTCCTTTCTTGATTTCTTACACCTGGGGATCAAGAGCTTTTGCGGTCTATGGAAAGCGTCCTTTATCTGCCAGCTCTGTTCTGCTCCCTTGTCCCTGAGGGCAGTTTCCCAGGGGGTCCTGTTGACTTAACTCCTTGAAGAGCTGGAATTTTGCTTTCCTAAAATTCAGGGTCCTGACTTTAGTCTTTGCCTGACCCATATCCCTCAGGACTGCGATCTCCACCAGCGCATGATCACTGTAGCCCAGGCTGCCTCCAATCTTGGTGTCACTGATTAGCTCACTTGCGTTGGTGACCAACAGGTCCAGTATCACATCCCCTCTGGTAGGGCTGTCTATTACCTGGCTTAAGAAGTTATCCTCAATGCACTCCAGCAGCCTCCTGGATTGCCTGTAGCTCAGCATGCTACTTTTCCAGCAGATGTTGGGGTGGTTGAAGTCCTCCAGTAGGACGAGAGCCTGCGAGAACGATGCGTCCTGTAGCTGGAGTAAGAAGGCTTTGTCACTAGGCTCCCCTTGATGGGGCAGCCTGTAGTAGACACCAACGACAAGGTTCCCTTTGTTGCCTCGGTCTCTGATTCTTACCCATAAGCTTTCAACCTGCTCGTGGCTATTCTTCAGAGACAGCTCTTCACGCTCTATCCGTTTCTTGATGTAGAGGGCAACCCCTCCACCCATCCTTCCTCGCCTGTTCCTTCTGAACAGCCTGTAGCCGTCGATAGCCGTGCTCCAGTCATGGGATTCGTCCCACCAAGTTTCAGTAATGGCAACTTGGTCGTAGCTTTCTAGCAGCACGGTGGCTTCCAACTCCTCCTGTTTGTTGCCCATGCTGCGTGCATTGGTGTAGAGGCACTTCAGCTGGGCTGTCGGCCGTGTCACCTTCTTAGCGGAACACTCCTTAGTTCCTTTGAGGTATTTCACCGGTGTTTCCCTGTTGGCTCCTGTTACTTCAGGATCCCCTGGCTCATCTCTGTAAGACTTCAAGTGTGCTGCAGGGTAGCCAGCACGTCTCAGAGCAACAGGCTGAGGGCCCTCACGAGGACCCCGTCCCTCTAACCTTGGCGTGTCATCCCACAGCTTGTCACGGGCAAACCTGTTATTATCCCCTCCCACTTCAAGTCTAGTTTAAAGCTCTGTCAATGAGCCCTGCTGGCTGGTGAGCAAAGACCCTCTTCCCACTTTGAGAAAGGTGAATCCCATCTGATGCCAGCAAGCCCGGTGCCATGTAGGCTATCCCATTATCAAAAAACCCCACATTGCGGTGGTGACACCAGCCACGGAGCCATGTGTTAATAGACTAGGCCCGTCTGTTTCTTCCAGTGTCGCTGCCCGCAACTGGAAGGAGAGAGGAAAAAATAACCAGCTAATTTTTGCAGGGTATTGCTAATAATTTGCAAGTACTGGCTTGAGGTTGCCAAAGTTACAAAAAAACCTCAGGTGTTTGCCAGCCAGTAGTCCCTGTTCTTTACTAATGGCTATTAACCAGCTTCTGATTAAGTTTCAGTAGAGGTTATGCAGTCCGTTTCTCTTCGTTAAGTAATGTTAATTCTCATTGTCTTTAGTGTAGTCCATAGATGGGCAAACTAATACCAAGTATCGGCCACGCTGCTTAAAACCCTGCAAAGAGTCTGGCACAAAGCTGTCCGAGGTCACTGCGTCCGTCTGGAAAGGTCTTGCATTAGGTTTCCCGCTTAGTGGGATAGCAATCCATTGGGTACATTTCTGGTGTAGCAGGCTTGTTAATGGCAGTGAAATGTATACCTTTAAAACAACCACTGCTTGGGGTCAGGATTTGTTCCTGGAAAACTGTGGACAGCTGAGGGCATGTCCAGCTGGGAGAAAGCAGGATGGGCTAACGGGGCTGAGGCTCTCAGCTGCTCACAGCTGTTCTTTAAAGACTGCTCTGCAGTGTAGCACAGTATCCAGTTACTCTGTGAAAATATCTAAAGGGATTTTTTTTAGATTCAGGGGCTGATGAAGTTTAATTATCTCTGAGCTCAGATTTAGTTATTTTGCATAATTTTAATCACTGATGGCCTAATTTTCACAGTTGTTAACTCCCGCAGCTCATGCTGAATAGGAGAAGCAGGTGCTCACACCTCTGCAAATGAATCTTTAGGATCCAGAGTTCACAGCTGACTACCTAAGCCAGATATTGATAATCGGTTTTTCTTTAGTCAATTATTGTTTTAAGAAATACTTCCCTAAAACAACGATTTCCATGGCTGCGGAAAGATGTGTGTGTTCTATATTTAAGCTTCTAGTTTGAAAGTGTAGACCTGAAGAGCACGATGTCCTGAAGTGGTGTGGAGAAGGAATCCTCTTCACCTGGTGTTTGATTAAGAGCACTTTTCATTGCCGTTATTATAAGAGGAAGGTTGTATTTAACACTGCAGGCCCAAGAAATGCGATTAGGAATTCCCAGAAGGAACTACTAGAAGAAAAAATTCATGGCTGTGCTTTGTATGTTGTGGGAGTTCGAGTATTTTATGCTTGTCATGTGAAAAGTGTATTTGTTATTGTTTTCTCTGTTGGCAATAAACCCTGTGAGTCTATCCAAATTTGCACATGATACTGTATATTATTTAAGAGAGCACGACAGCTCATCTGAAAAGTACCTGTAACTTAAAAGTAATTGGCAGTATTCACAAACGTTTTCCATGAGTATGTTACAAAATTCATAAGTGCTTTGTGGCTAGAATCATTCTTATGCCTATATTTACAACATAAGAAGTTAAGAGAACATTGATGCATGCTCAGGCAAGCTAATGTATTTATTTTTCATATAATTTTGAGATGCATGTTTCCTTACCGTAGCTGTAGTCAGGAACAGATACTCGCTATGGAGAATACACGGAATTACAACGTGGAAAGCTTTTTCTGCAGAGGCACCCCATTGCGCTTGAGCTTACAGTGATCAGTCAGCAGATAACAAACATACGTAGTTTTAACAACCGTGGATCTGCCGTGAGAGGAGAGAGCATTTATCTTGAGGATAAAAGAAGGAAATTATTTTACATCATTTACATTACACAAAACCAACAAAGATTGTATGGAAAAAATAAACTATGAAATTTAGAGGAGCAAAGGAATAAAGCAGCAGAAGTGTGAACAGATTGGTTATAAAACCAATATTGCCTAAGATTTGTGTTCGGGAAGCTGAAGAAAGACTTTGGGCTCTCATTTACTCCACTGATACTGTGACCTGTGATTCAAAATGAATTATGCCTGTGAAAACTGTTGTATTAGAAATATGCTCTGCATTTTCAGACATGATGGGGAAATAATTTTTGCTTTCTGCTGATACACAGTACTGTTTTCCCTATAGTTTTAAGAAGTTCTTCCTGGCATTTAAGCTGGGACCAATGACGATTGTCTGTACAGCATTCACAGATCTGTGCCCAAGAATGTTATCCTTCCCTGAAAACCGTTAATGCTCTGTAGGTGTGAAGTGAATATAGAATGAAAATACTTTTATCTAGAGCTTGCTGTGTATCACAACTTCTGGAAACCGAAACGAGATAACTGAGTTACTTTAGCCAATCCCTTGAAGAAATTGGTAGTGCCCTAGGCGTTTATAGAGCTGTCGCCTGTACAAAAGCTGCCCGGTGCTTGGAGCGCCGTTGACGTATGTAGGGTTTTAGCTGTTAAGCGCATTTCGGAGTGAGGTGTTCAGCTCTTGGCAGAGAGAGGTGGTTTAGTGGTTTGAGCCACATGTTTGAAAACTAGTTTTTGCACTTAATCGAACCTCTTAATCTTCGTTCCTTCTTTGCACCCTGCTCAAAGGGTTTGTCAGGATGATTTAGTGTTTCAGAACGCTTTGGAGATTAGTGCTATGTGAAAAATTTTACACAAGGACTCCAGACAAATAACAAATACTTAACCTTTGTAAATTTAACATTCAAAATGTTTCAGACCATTCTGTGTTTTGAACTGGGAAGTGCTACTATAAAGATTAAACCAATTGTATTTTGTCATCTAATAAAGTACTAGTCCCTCACCCATAGTCTTTTCAAAAATTGTTTTACCTGGTCTCTCTTATTTCCAAAGGTTTGCCTGGAGGACTTCTGAATGGAAAGCCTGCCAGGCATCTCTCCTCCTTGACCAGCAGGACCCTCACCATCACAAGCACGTAAGCCTTTGTGGAGGTGGCACACAAACCCGGGAGGTCTACTGTGTCCAAATCACCGTAGAGCTTGGGATGCACCGCCTGAAGGAAGGTACGTGAGTAGGGTCATTCTGAACTGTCTGGCCCAAGGAGACCTGAGTAAGAGAAACGAGGGAGGAAAGAAAAAGATAGCATGCAGTCATTAGTAGACTTTGGCTAGCTAATGCCCTCATTGTATCCACGCTTACACAGGGAGGTGTTACTCGGCATCAGAGGGAGCAGGAGGGCATGGTCCTCAGGGTCCTGAGGAACTGCCAGGAGCCACAACCTTCCGTGGTGAACTGATGCCAGTTCCATAACAGTACTTGTATGGGGGGGATTTCAAAGGATGAAGGAACTAAATTTTGCTTAGAATTGAGTTTTCTTCCTCTCTCGTATATTAGGTAGCCCAGCCCCTTGGTAGCTGAATCCATTTATCTGTGGTTTTAGTCCTGGTTTAGAGTGTAAAAAAAGATGTCACACTCCATTCCGGATATAGCTTTAGCCTCTGCGTCAGATTGATACACAATCTTTCTTGTGATTTGAAGGGGAAAGCAAAAATAATATTGTCACAACTTCTGAGCAGACAGACGGTTTTTGGACTCTGGAAGTGAGTTATTTTTCTTTTAGAAGAATAACGAGTAGATACAGATGCATGATGAATAATTCATCTTAGGCTGTTTTATTTACTCTATGTAGTGCTCTTGCAGAATATGTTTTTGGGCAGAGATGTAAGATAATAAGAACACAATATCATGTCTTAGATTTATTTACTTACAAAGGCAAAGCAAATGTTTCCTGGATGCCCAGTGTGTCCTAGCATCCCGTACAGACTCTGAGATTATAGAAAACCAGACCCGTTTTAATCTCTACTCAGTCCGTGCATAGTTGCTACTTCACCTCTCCCAAACATCTGGCACTACCTTGCTCTCCCAACACCAGCCCCCCTCTGTTGTTCTGCACAAGTATGCGATGCACATGACTTTCACAGTAAGAACAGTGCTGTTGATGAGAGGTATGTAACATTTCTTGACTGTCTTCATCCTTCTGACCACTTCTGTGGTCCGTGCAGCCACTGTATGGCAAGCTGGTGAGCAGCAAGCTTTAACTGGCTTCATTCCCACTTCCTCATTCTTTTTCAGTATTGTGAATTACTGAAGAAGATTAGAGGAGCGCATCTGAAACCCTTACACCAACGTAACTCATAACAGCGTTGGTGCTGTATATCCAGTGTGTGATCACCTGCAGGTTTTCCCCTTGTTCAAAGTTCAGTTCAACTTAAAAATTGCAAGCTCTCCCCTCAACAAAAAGAAAACACTGGGATACCTCTTCCTTGTTTTTACAGTTCTAACCCTTTTGTTTTTAAAACCAGAAAATTTTCATATAGGCAACTAAAAAAAACAAATGTGGAGAGCAGTTGTACAAGGTATAAATTATTACTGCCATTCCAAGGCAGGAGTGCAGATTTGCAGTAGTCCTTAGAAAATGAGAACCCCATCTACGGTCCACATAGTCGCATGCAAATAGAAAGAGGGAAAGCCTTCCCTGTTCTCCCTCCCTATCCCGTAATATTCAGTGTGTCTCATTTACTAGCTGATCAATTTTTGTTCTTTGAATAAATAGGGAATGACATCTTTTCTGGCCTCTCTTCTGGCAGTCTGAACTGATAGAATACTTTTATTCATCACTAGAGCATTTCATGTTTTATTGTACCATTTTTTCAGTGATGGGGAGAAGATGAGGAAGTTAATCCTTCTATGTATAAGCAAATATAGAGTCTAACTGCTACCATCAGAAGTACAGTAATTTTTCTTTCTTCACCTCTTGAGTGTCCTTAAAGGGATCATTCAGGAATCAAACAAGCGAGTCTAATAGGATATTACCATCCATCACAGTTGTTATTCTTCTGGTTACTTCCAATGAGAATTTGGACCGAGGCCCAATGACATATGTGAAGGAAGATTTTGTCCCGTGGTCTCTCCAGCAGCATTCTTGGATAAAATATGTTGAATCCTAGTTGGAGACAGGTACCATCTGTGATGTATTTATACATATTGCTCAAAGCTCTTTTATCCCCCAAGGATATCTCTCCCATTTTTCATTTGCTTAGTCTTCCCATCTATTTCTTCTTTTATTAAAATGTGTATATTTAGAAAGGGAGCCCCTATTTTCTTGAGTCCCTATATATCAGTTATTCAGAAGGTTAAGTCTGCTGAAATCTTTCTATATTTTGATTATAAAATTCCAACTTGAAGATACTGGAAATGGAAAACTTTCCCTCGAGTATTACTTTCAGAAATGCATTGATACGATTTCATATCTTTCTCCCCCAAGAGGTGACCTAACTAAGAAATCCCTGGCTTGATCCAAGTGAAGTTATATATTTTTTAGGCCTTAAGAAGGAAGTCCATACTTTTAACATGGGTGATGAGTATTTGGAGGCAGAAGGTCTTCCCATCTTTGAAGTCCTTTGTAATATTCTTGCATCCTGAGACTCTTACATCTAGACGAAGCTGGCAGGGAACACTTCGTAAATGTGTGAAACGTGTCATGTCATTCTGTGTATGTAGGTAAGCCGATGTATAGGCACCTAAATTAAGAGACTGCGCCATTTTTAATGTTAGCTCTTCTGTCCAAGGAATCCACATCTCTATTCAGTTGTTAGGCTTTTGTTAATTTAGACTGAACTTTAACATAATTAGCTTTAAACAGATCCTTGTGTTTTTTCTTTAAGTATCTCATTGAATTTTAACACATTTAAATTTATAATGCTTAATTTTCACAGAGGTGGCCATCTAATCCTTCAAGTTTATCATTATTCTTTTGATATCCCGAGATGGAAGCAGCAAATCTACACGTGTGAAATGATGTTGCATTTAAGGAGGAGACAAATTTTGCACAAAAAGTAGTGTAGAATATGCAGGTGAGCTACCTATGGTACAGCTCCGATGTGCCCTTTCTGCCCTTCATCTCTGGATACTCCCTGATGCCTGTGCCTGGACGTCCCATGTCTGGAACAAACTGTAGACACGGTGGTGGTTACCCTTCTTCATACCTCTTTTTTAATGTAAATCTGTTCACTTGTATGGAAGCTCTTTTACATAAAGCAGAAATGCAGATCCTCAACTTATTTTTCAAAGCTAGACACTGCTAACGTGGGACACATATATTTTCTTCTCTTTCGTAAGTGGGCTTTTTTGGATTGAGATAAGATTTTTGTGACTGTTGATTTTATAAAATGTTATCTGAAATGTGTTTTCCCACAGTAACTTTTTCTCACAATAAATTTTAATTAATCTGGGCGAGCATCACTGACTAACAATCTCCAGCGTACCAACAAAACAGAGATTTGGTGAAAGTATGGAAGAATATTAGGCAATGATCAGTTTATGAAATCTCTCCTTGTTTGGCAATACAACTCTCCTCTCAATCACAATAAATAAGTCCAATACTATGGGAATTAAAATTCCTCTTAGAGTCTGAGAATGGTGTCTGTGTTACGTTCAAACAGTTGATAAGCATGTGAGGTTCCTATGTTTAATCTTCTTCCTCAGGAATTTTTTGCCTTCTCTCCTGAGGGCCAGGGAGTATCCCTTTGTTTTCTAATTAAAATTTGCTTTTTGGATTTATCTAGAGACTACAACTCTTTATCAGTAGTCTGGGGAATGGCGTCCTTTATAAAATTCTCCAGAAGCATCTCCTCTCTTCTCTGAACTAGTTACCTACTGTCCCTAGTGACTAGGATTGCTGTTCTCTCCATATTTTCTGTAGCTTTCTAACTAGGGATCTGCCTGCCCTGTCATTCTTTCGTAAAATTTGTGCCTTATATATCTTGACGTTTTTTCTTTTTTACGTGTTTGAATGAGATCCAATTTACCTCTCACTTTCAGAATTTTCTTATAATGTTTTTTGGAGCCTGTCTGCTTAAGTTTTAATTATAGGACTGAAAAGACCTTTGTGAAATGCTGTTCTTCCTTGAATCTTCTTTATTGTTTACCCAGCATAGTAAACTTGGCTAATAAAATGTATCTTCTATTACCATCTCACCAGCAAATCATTGCAGTTTCCTATCTTCTTAATCTTCGTTATTTTCCGTCTGAAAATCCACATTAAATTGTCATACCTGTACAAGGTTCTAAAGTTTTGTTTACAATTTTTTTGCTTAATGAGTGTCTCCATCATATTTATCTCCATATATTTATTTTTATTTGATCTTGGATTTCAATAGCACATATGTGAGTTAGTTATGCCTTTGTTATTCTTAGATACCTTTTGGTGTTACCCTGCAAAACTATTTCTTACAGAAGTCTTTATTACTTTCATACCCTGTCATAGTTTAACCCCAGCTGGCAACTAAGCCCCGCACAGCCGCTCGCTCACTCCCCCCTGGTGGCATGCAGGAGAGAATCAGAAGGGTAAAAGTGAGAAAACTCGTGGGTTGAGATAAAGACAGTTTAATAGGGAAAGCAAAAGCCGTGCACACAAGCAAAGCAAAGCAAGGAATTCACTCACTGCTTCCCATGGGCAGGCAGGTGCTCAGCCATCTCCAGGACAGCAGGGCTCCAGCACGCGTAACGGTGACTTGGGCAGACAAACGCCATCACTCCCAACGTCCCCCCTTCCTTCTCCTTCCCCAGCTGTATATGCTGAGCATGACGCCGTATGGTCTGGAATAGCCCTTAGGTCAGTTGGGGTCAGCTGTCCCGGCTGGGTCCCCTCCCAGCTCCTTGTGCCCCCCAGCCCACTCGCTGGTGGGGTGGGGTGAGGAGCAGCAAAGGCCCTGACCGTGTGTCAGCACTGCTCAGCAGGAGCGAAAACATCCCTGGGTTATCAACACTGTTTCCAGCACAAATCCAAAACAGAGCCCCATACGAGCTAATATGGAAGAAAGTAACTCAATCCCAGCCAAACCAGCACGTACACCTCTTTCCTTTGAGAGATATTCAGCCCTCACCTGTTAGTAGACGTAATTTCTTGACTTACTTATTCCACTGTAGTTCACCAGCCTATACCCATTTTTGCTTTATTTTTAGGATGCAATTCCACCTGGTTCATCTTGCATCAGATTTTTTTATAAACTTGTGTGTCACCAGCTGTAGCAGCAAAAACTCCTTTAGTCTGTTTACAATTCAAGACTTAGTAACTACTCAAGTACTTTTTCAGGTCTAACGGTTACTTTCTGATCCATCCCTGTGAGTATTCCCTTATGTATTTTTGTCTTACAAGGCACTTTACTGACAGAATCCCCAAATGGTCTGAAAGCGAAAGTATTCCCCTGCACTTTCATCTAAGTCCTACTTATATGAGTCTGAAAATGATAATTTTATGGCCTTTATCCTTTCTTGTTTTCCACAAAATATTGAGCTTTCTTCCTGCTTCTGATAAATAAAAATGTTTAATCCTTTCTTACCTGATGAGTGAACTTTTCAGACTATTCTTAATTCCCATATGGGACATGTTTCAGCACTGTATTTTATTTTCCAGAAATTAGTGCCTCTTTGGAGTTGCACAGAGATGAATTTGAGGACTGCTTTCATTCATATCTTGTATTATTCTGTATTTATTCTCATTCCTTTCTTTCTGCCCTTCTGTCTTTTTTAGCCCTAAAATATGCATTTTTGCCTTCTTTGCTCTGTACGCTCTGTTTCCTAATGAGGGATCCACATTTTTTTCCCTGCAAGTTCTTTGTTCTGCTCTGAATCATGATCTTCCAATGCGTGTCTGCGGGGGGATTAGTGTTTCAAATTGGTACATGTGGCATCTGTTCAATAAACTATGGAAGTAGTTTCAGGAAGAGAAGAATACCAACCAAGAGTCCAATCTGAAGGTGCCACCGTCCCCTGGGGTGCAAGCTGTCTTGTGAGCCACCAGGTCCGACTCTTTAGAAACAGTAAGTTGGTTGCGCAGGTTGTTGTCATTTATGGCTGTTACCATCCTGCGTATTTATTGGGAACAGACTGCGTTGATGGAGATAAGCTGCCCATAGGATATGCACTGGTGGGACAAATATGAACCCTGCGTGGAGTACGAGCCCTATATTAAGTGCACACTGGTTTTTGTTTGGTTGGTTTTTTTTTTTCCAATTTATGCTGGTGAAGCTGCAGGAATGAGAAGATTGATTTACTCTACGGAAATTAGAATTTAGGGACTTTGATGTTTAAATCCTGTTTTCCTTGTCTGGTTTATGAAATTGAAAAGGAATAGGTGAGAATATATTGGCAATAAGAAAACTTGACTAGGACCATAAGGGGGAGAGAACTGATGGTCAGCAGTGGTGTGAAAAAAGCTTTGTTCGACTGGCTTGTGGTACAGCAACAGGAGCATCCAGCCTGGGGCTTAGTTGACCTGAATCACAGAAACCGTGTTCTCAGGTAGAAGAACCCCCCCCCAGGGATCCCGCTCATCCCAAACTAGTTATTTATCATTGGGATGACCGAGCTGGCTTGAAAAGATGAGAAATACACCTCTGAAGTGTAAAATATATTCAGGCAAGTCTGCATCAGATTTATATTGCTGGGATGCCGAGTTATTGATCTGTAAGCTCACCAAATGCTGAGCAGAATTTACGAGATACAACTCGCATAATGGAAAAATAAATATGTAACAGCTGGCTTCTTCGGGGGAAACCCTTTAGAAGCAAGAGAGGAAATGATTTTATTCAGATTGTTGCGGTGCTTGACAGTAGTGTTTCAATGTGTATTTCAAAAATTTTAGTTTGAATCCATTAGGGAAAAAACCATTTTCCCTAATGTCTTTTAGAGGTGTAGTATTTTCCATTCTTTCATGTCTAGAAACTAATTAAAGTAAAATGAAGAGAATAATGTATAAAAAGACTCTGACAGTGAAAGAAATGTGCCTTCTAAAAGGTGCCTTATAAAGAATATACCTTTTTTTGTCAACAAGCTATTTGATATGGCCATGAAATATTTATCTCTTTATAAATATTTTTATATATATCTGACTTTGGTATGCAGCAAATAATATGCTGCCCAGTCAGTTCACATGAGGCACTGGGTTTTAGTTCAGGGTTTTATCTTTGAAAGCTAAGATTTTAATTGTGTTTGTATTTTTGTCATTATTTCCTGCCACTGGAACTGGATTAATTTTATTCAAAACAGTGACGGTTTGCTCTGAGTAATTTTGTCCCGTTGTTGTTATGAGGACGGGGAGCTGCATTGTGTTCAAACAATAATGGTGAGTCAGATGAGAAAACAAAAGGATTTGTATGTACGAGGCTGCACCACAAACTGGGACACTGGGGAGAGATAACAAAGCCGATGGTGGCTGGGCCGGCCCTGGAACAGGAGACGTCCGAGGTAAACCAAGCTTGTGAACTTGGACCAGCTCTGCGTGGAGCAGCCCCGCTGCTTTCGGGATCCCAGCTGGCACGGCCATGCCATGAGTGGGCCAGCTTAGCGTGTCACTAGCTTAGCTTTGGGCCACCTGTACCACGTCCCAGTGTCATAGCCACATCCATCGTGGTGCTTTTCTCGTGGTACCAGGACCCCTGCAGTGATGTGGCATTCACAGAACAGGCTTCTGCTCCTTGGTGCTCCTTCCTGTTGAGCGAACGCCGAACTGAGCGATGGGCAAAGTTCACGCTCTTACGAGGCTTTCATGAAGTTTTATCCCCACCTTTGGGTTTTCTTCCTTGTTTTCCTTGTAGCTTCTCTCACCCTCTCTGGCTGTTTGTCCCAGGGATTTCCAGCATCTGGTGGCCTTTTCTGGATAACAGCCAACAAGGCTCAGACATCCCGGAGCTCAAATCCGAGGCTCAAATCTGTACAAATTCTGCTGTAGTGAAACACCACAATATCCCGGCTGGGATCAGGATCCCGTTGTACAGCAGCGGATATGGACACAGGGAAACTTTTTATTCCATGGAGTGCTAATAGTCTGTGTCACTTTAATAAAATTGCGAGGATCTTTATTGTTCTGAAATACATTAAACCATTGTTGCTCTTGGCAATCCGCTATTAACCCTCTTTCATGCCGTGATTAGCCTTCTATTCATACTTTGTTTCTTGTCTATTAAATAGATTTTAATTGAAAATAGGACTTCAACTTTGTGCCTTGTGGCTTCAAAACTAATTGATTCTTCTTAAAAGCATAAAGGCACCCTTTCCATCAGGCATGGGGTGCATTAGGCTTTTTAATGGAGGCACGCACTGGACTAGGGTTGGTGCTGTTTCCAGGCTAGTTAAATTACATTCACCACTTCTCCTTTGTCGAATCTTTTGTTTTTGCTAGCAAAAAGCAAGTCTTTCAGGTTAGAGAAATTACGTACAAATGTTGTGCTGGTTTATCCCTATTATGTTAGACACATGTAGGTGTGTTCATAACACAACTCATTCCTTTGTGATTTTCTCAAGTAATTTCCCTTCATATTGATCCAAATGTCTGGTTTGTAAGTCCTGGCAAAGGCAGTAAGAACTTTTACAAAGATATGCCATCCCTTTCCTGTAGCCTGGCAATCATTAATTTGGCTTAGTTTTGCCAAAAGATACGGTAAACATCTGGATTTATTGCCTTGAGAATTGAATATTAGCTAAAATATGGCTGCACCAGTATATAAGAGACGGTCCTGATATTCTTTACTTGTATTCCAGATATGTTAGTGATATTTAGAAATGTCTCATTTAGGTGTTAATATCAGAAATACTTGTTTTTTCAGTGTAAAAGGGAAATGAAGTTAAGGTCCAGGAAAAAAAGTGTTATTTACCTCCTGAGGAGCTGAAAAACTAAATTTGAAAGGAATCAGTGCAACCAAAATGCCGTCCTATACATTTCTCTCTCTGTCTGGCCATGAATGCTTTTTAACATGGTGTTGGTATGCATGCCTGCAAGTATGTGTCCGTATGACTATATTCACAGTTAATTTATTTATTGGTTTAAAATTACGTTATGGAAATAATCATATCAGAGCTGATTTCCTTTTCCACTCTTCCTCCACATCACTACCTCAGTAAAAATATATAGGGAAACAAGATACTTTAGAACCCAATTTGTTATCTCCTGCTGGTAGCAATAACCTGAAAATAACAGCAAATAGTAAAATTCAAACTTGAGGCAGACGCTGGTGCTGGGAACAGCTGTAGTTGCATTTATAAAGGATAGATCCAATATAACAGCTATAGAAATGTGCAATGTTTCAGAGGCTCCCAGATTAGTACTTGATTGCTTTTTCGAGTTTGTTCTGTAGATTGGGAAGAACACAGGATTTTAAAAGGTACAAACAAGCGTAATAAATAAGCTGCTACTTGAATCAGAGATTCCTCCTCTCGCCCTTCTCTTCCGTGGCTTCTGCCTTTCCCCTTCCCCCCAAAAAGTGGCTAATATTTTTCCAAAGAAAATAATTACACAAAAAGCACGTTTTCCTATATGAATGTAGGAGAATGCCTTTACAAAGTCAATTATTGAGCAGAATCAGAAGGCTGTCTGGTACATGAAGACAGTCCTAGCAGCTGTGTTCATTTATCATAGGCATAATGATTTTTTTCCTGAACAGGGCATCACCAGCCAGGCTATCTGCGCCTTTTTGGAGGCTGGCGTGTGTGAGAATTTTGGCATTTAAAAGATTGTCAGAAAAACCCCACCTTATAGTTCATAAAAACAAACAAACAAACAAGGTATTTATTAGAGTATGAAAGAATAGCAATAGAAAATCACATCAAGCTTTCAAATAAAACTGATGGAAATCAACTGATGGAAATCAGAGTTGTCAATCAAATGGCTGAGAAAGGGATGAAACTCTTTTATAGAGGACCCCATCGGTCCATCCGGTCACTCTGGCTATCGGGCTGGAAAATGTGGCTCTTTATACCCACATGGTTTTGGAAAAGGATGCTATTGTATATGCATTTATTAACGCAGCTTGGTTTTTTTTGTTCTTGTCTTATTCCAAGACTTTCACTGGAGGATTGTAGTCAGTGTAGAGTGAGTATAAACTGGCACAGACCTAGAATATATTTGGATATTTGATTAGCATAGTCTGTGTATTTTCTGATTTACATTTTACAGAATATATAGAATTACTTAAGGAAGTGGGTAAACAAGCAGTCTTATTCTAGTGACAAGTAGGATGTTGGTCCTGGGAAAGGAGTTCCCAGTGCTGGAATTAAATAGGGCATCAGCCCGAGGGAGGAAGAGGAGCAGGAAAGTGGTTGGCAGGGAGAGGAAGGCAGGGTTTTCCTCCAAAATAGGAAGGAGTCTTCCATGAGTCTGGGATGGCTGGTAGGCTCAGCCTACCAACAAAAACCTGCCCCTTTAACTTTTTGTAATCAGTTTTTCTTGTTTTTCCTTATCCAAGCAATTTAAAATACCCTCGGCACCACCGGTTGTGGCTGGTTAGTTTTCAAGGCAGGAGAACCAACCTGCTTTATGTAGTGACTTCCACGTACAGATAGTTAAATTGCAATATAGAAACAATCTAAAAATCAGTGAGGGGGAAAGAGCCATTGCTAACTATGATGCCTTGAGTTACAGCAGAGTAGGACTGGACTTTATTCCTTGGGTTGACCATATGCACTCAAATTTATTTCCTTTCATTTCTTCAAGTGGACTGTCCAAAAATGATAGTTTTGCAACGCTTGATGCTGAAAGGCAGGTTAAGCCATGCATGAGACTTCTTGGTAAAATAAATACTCTTATCCTTAAAACTCTAATATTTATCTCATTCTGTCTGTCACTTCACTTGCAAGGTCTCTAGAAAAGTTCTGTTTATGTTAGCATTCAAGTGAATTGAATTTATGCCACCTTATTGTAATCTCTAAATGAACATGTCAAAGGCCTTGCAGTGTCTCAGAAATCATTCAGAAAATGGTCTTTTTTACTAACATATTATCTTTCAGCTTAGAATTAAATCACATCTGTTGTTTAATCCCGTTATTTTGATGAGCTGGAATCATAAGCACTGATATTGCTCTTAAGTTTCAGCTTCAGGATGTGCAAATCAAAATTTATTGGGATTTTGAGCACTGAGGTCTTGTGTTAAAAAAAAAAAGTTGTGTTTTTCTTCAAATGGTTTGTTTTAAAGAAAATGGTAGAATATCAGAAAAAGAAAAGATTGCTCATACATTGGGCATATTTTTATGAATTCTTTTCAAGTCAATTCCATGCATGGAAGCAAAGAAAAATAGACATTGAAAATAAAAATGAGGGTAAAGCAAACTCAGTAGCTATAAAAATTAATGAAGTCTTGGTAATACCATGGCAGAGTAAACTCAAACAAGCCTTTGCCTTTTGAAAGACTGCTTTGATATTGATTTATCTAAAGAAACAGCCAAATTTAGCCCATAATGTAATTAAGATGCAATATCAGATAAAGACTCAGAAGACAGATTTAAGAGTCTTTCCCCTTCTTTTCCTTCCTCCCTCTGCCCCGAATAAAAACGTGAGAGAAGTTAATTGAAACTAGAAATCTCTTATGATAAATGAAAATACAAAGGGAATCAGCTTTCCAAATTTATTGTCAGGATCAACGAAACTGGTACTTTGGCAGAGTTTGGGGTCGGCTCATCTCATAGATGAAGAAGTTTGGAGATCCATGCCTGTCGTGGGTCCAGCAATTCAAGTAAACGTCTCGCCTCCCAGGCAGGAAAGATGCTTTCTGCATATGTCTGTGTAGAAGAAACGGAGAGCTCTGCTCAATTTTATTGACAGTAGAGGAAGAAAATTCACAGAATCACAGAATCTTGCAGGTTGGAAAAGACCTTTAAGATCATCAAGTCCAACCAATTCAAAGGTCTGGATCCTGCATCTGTAATGTAGAGGTGGCAGTGCCCCTGGAGGGGATGGGTATGGGGAGATTCCCCTGCGCTCAGGCTTTGTCACCTGCCTCTGCCTGGCTCCCTGTTGCAGCGTGAGCTTTTTGGGTTTCCTCCTTACACGCCTTTCTCTTCAGTACGGTGTAGAGACGTCTCCTTGGCTATAAATGCGGGGGATTAGATTCCAGTTTGTTGCTCCAGCGCTGTAGAAAATCAGCACTGAATTTATTATTAAGGCACCTGTTTACCATTAAGCATTGTCTTAATTGGCCTGCTGAATATGGATGATTGAGATAAAACTTTATGTGCCTTGCTGAACAGAGGATTAACTTTTTGCTCTGGGAGATAAGACCCTAAAAAAGTACTGGGTTTCGGTGCATTCGGGAAAGCTGAGGTCAGCAGTAAACTTCGGAGCTCTGTGTGTTGGTCAGGGCAAAGTTACAACCCTGCTTTTCTTTTTTCCTTTCTTTTTTTTCCTCTCAGTGACTAGACCGGTTGATGGGAAGCTATGCCTGGGTCCTGCTCCCTCCGCCTCCCAGCTGTGTAACCTGCCGTGCCCGTCGGCGTGCGTGGTGTCTGCCTGGTCGGCCTGGGGCCCCTGCCTGCCCGAGAGCTGCCAGGACCGCCAGGGAAGAAGAGGTCGTGGCTGCTTTTATATATCGCTTGCAGCATTGGGGGATCTAAAGCGAGTAATGGAATATTATGATGAGATTGCAGAAGCGGTGGTGTCAAATTCTACATTGGGAGCTTAATGTATTTTTTTTTTTTTTAAATTAATCTAAAATAGGATGAAGCTCTTAGATGTGCGTACAGGAGTGGAATATGACCTTTAAAAGCTTTTTGCAGTTATTCTTGGGAGAATAAAAAAAAAAAAAAAAGAGATACAATTTTCAGCCTGATTCAGATCCTTTTATCCTGCACTGAACCTGTAGAAAAGGAGGATTTCTTGGGATGGCAGCCGCAGACCTCCATAGTGCCAGGCTGTCCCTCTCTGATCCCCTCGGAAGTCCTGCTGCGTGCCTGGATTCACGGGCAATGCTTGGGTGAGGTTGGAAGGTGTCAGGACCGAGGTGTATCCCACATCTTGGAGTTAGGCTGGCTCGAGAGATTGTTCTCATTGTTCTGGGTTTGGTTTAAATTCCTGGAAGAAGAGTATGCAAAAATAATTTAACTCCCCTGGATCTTAGTTGACTAGTGTACACGTTTTGTTGCTGCAACACTTTGAGATTCATTGCAGAGCCTTTCCTAAGGCTCTAAGCTGAAAAGATGACTGTTGGAGTTCATGTCAGGGAATAAGTATTATTGTTCGGAAATTACACTTTTCTGAAAACAGCATAAGTTTTTGAAGAGATTGGAGCTGGTCAGAATTTTTCAAATTAAAAAAGAAATAATAAAAAATATATGGTTAAATATGAAGATTTGCAAAACCATTTAATTTTTAAATTGTTTTGAATTATTTCTTTTTACTGGTTTGAGAACTGTGGAAGTTTGGTCTGTTATATTCTCTGGAATGTTTTATTTCTCATTTTCTTTTCTGCTTCATGGCCAAGGCATTTCCATGTGGCCTCCACTAATGCTGTATGCTTGCCCCTTGTCTGAGATTGTGTAGGAAAGATCACTGTGTATTTTTTCCTGCCTTTCTTAGAATTCTGTGTCATTCATATAACAAAACATGCTGAAAGATACTTGCGTATTAGTTCTGCATTATATATAGCAACATGACTTTTGGTTTTTTTCAGAAGGAGGTAGATTATGTAATCGATTCTTTCATTATTTCTGTCACCTTTTTCTTCCACTTTACATTTGAGTCTTCCAATTTAATAGGATGTCATTTCAAAGAGGTCTGATATGCATTATGTATCAGAAATCCTTACACCTTCATAAAGCAGAATACTAATTTCTTAGTAAACTGCTCTGCTGTATCTCAAAACAAGTCTTTTCATTAGTGGATTCCCAGGCATATAGATGTCCTTTATATCTTCAATTCCTTGACTGTTTCTCTCTTTTTATCTTAATGTTGTTATTACATTAATAGACGCATCAGTGGCAAATTCCTATATTTGGACATGTGTATTTCTATCTAATTTTGATGAGAGGGAAAAAGAAATGTGAAAAATGTGGTCTGTTGGTATTCTTTACACACTATTAGATTTTGCATGCCTGGGCTGTGGGCACATACAGCCAAGTGCCGTCCCAATCAATTCAGTTTGTAAGTGTTGTGCTCTTGTTTGTCTTTATATCACCCAGTTTCAGATGCCCTGTATAGTCCTCTTACTACTAGATTATTGGTATTAATATTTTTTTGCTGTTGTCCAGTTAATTCAGTTTCTCTTTTTGCAGGCTTTAGAATGAGACAAAGGCAAGTGATTGTGGATCCGGTAGGCACCCTGGCAGGTTGTCCACATTTAATTGAATCCATTCTTTGTGAAGACCCGGTGTGTTATGAGTGGATCGTTTCAGAAGGAATATGTGTGGCTGACCGTGGAAAATGTGGACCTGGAAGCCGCATGCTGAAAGCCGTATGCAAGAACAAGAAAGGTGCGTAATGGTAGCGTCTTAAAAGCCCCATGGTTTTCGTGCCTCCTTCTAAAATGGCATTCTGCTGCAGAGCAATTGCAATTATTTACAATAGCTCCTGACTGAATTTTTATGAAACTTGCAGATTCTTGAGTTGACTGTCGTGCTTACGAAAGCCTAGTGCTGATACTACCCGGGATTTTGCTTAGAGCCTTCTATTCTATTTTATCCTAAAGCAGACGGCTCCCCAGTACAGGTCATCTGTTGTCACTGCTGGCCTTATCACTGCAAAAGTGGGATACCAATGGCCTGGTTCTCCCTAGAATCATTTTCTTTGCACATCTTGTACTAAAGTAGGGCTGTCACTGAGGCCAGCAGCACCATGGGCATTCACAAAATTAATCTGGCCCCTAGCATTTCTTCTATCCTCACTTTTTAGCGTGCGGTCTGAATGTTTATCTCGTTACGATAACCCTCTTACAATCATGAGAAAGGATGCTCGGTTGTGCTGCCAAAATTAATACAAGGATTAGATGTAAATGAAATGATCGTACTAAGTAATACTTTACTTGGCAGCAGTTTGAGACCTGCAGTGTGTTCAGTTTACAACTTGTTAATAATGAATAAGTACATTTTTATATGACGTTTACAAACAACCAGCAAGAGCTTTTTTCTTGTGCATGGTTTGAACCTCAGCCAAAAGTTTCATTTCTTGATAAGGTCAGTGTTGTCAGATCTTTAGATTCAATTACATGGAGCACGATTTTGCAGTCCTTAGTCACAGTGAGACTGTGCTATCATCTCAAAAGTGGCAAAATTGTGGAACTTTAGAGCCTGATATTATATCTGAAATGGAGAATTCTTCTTTTACGTGGTGCTCAGACTGATCACAGGAAACAATTTCAAGTCGATAACAAGAGGGGTTAATTGGCAAGTGGTTAAATATAGTGTGTCATTTACGAGGCATTAGAATCTGACAGAATACAATGATGGCTGCTTTGTCTGAAGAGCACAGATCCTCCTGAAATACATTAAAAATATATGTGATTTTCTTGTAAGTTTGTGAAAATGGGGGAAAAAAAAAATCTTCACTGTTATAAAACAACATAGCTAGAATATACTGGAGAGCAGAGGGCTGTCTCTGAATTTGGTCTGAGTGGTCTCTTCTGACGTGTGATCGTAACTGTAGGGCCGGTCCTGCAGCGATGTGTGCCGATGGGGTCTTGTATTGCTGAGGAGCACCAGGTGCTTCACGCTGGTAAAACTGTGCCAACATCCATTTTTATGCTCCAACTTGCGACTCGGAAGGAAAGCATATAACATGGCAGATGCTCATTGATCTCTGATCAAACTGTTCTCTGTGGCTATGATCCTTAAGAAACCATGCCTTTGAAGTGTCTCTTCTTCACTTAATTGTTCATCAAGATATTGGAAGTCTCTCAGTACTCTTTTCCACTTCAATTACTCTGTGCGTATTCTAATTACAAAAAAAAAAAAAATTAAAGTTGGGACATTCTTCCTGCCCTGCCACCCCGAGGCCAACATCGTCACTAGACGTGATCGTTGTCCAGTTCTAATTGAGAAGGTTTCACAAGGAAATATCCAGATCACTAGGCAGATGAGAAGCACTAGCTAATACTAGTTATAAAATTTTCTGAATTTTTGATCCAGTAGGATAGGACTGGCGGAGTCCTTAAACTCAAAGTTGAAAAAAAAAAGAGTCAATTTGTTTCTTCTTCTGTCAATCCAGGAATATTAGTTGCTTTGTTTATAACCTTTTTTCCTTCTATAATGTTCTCTTAACTAGATTCCCATTGCAGTAAGTGGTGTATTTTCTTGGATAAAAGCTGGAGTAAGCGGCAGAGTTGCATGAAGTGTTTTGCCTGGAATAGTTGGTAGTGGGAAGCCAGTAGGGAGTCGTGTGAAACTGAGAGACGTATCAATTACAGGTGAAATAACATGAGGCCTATACTAATGCATAGCATTATACAGTTCAAAATTCTGTGCAAGTAACTACTCTGCTGAAAGCATTTAGGGTAGCTGCATTATGTGCTGGTATTTTCACTTACTTAAGCGTCTTTTGTAGAATTCAGCTGCATATCCTGATATCCAGTCTTTTATCCAGGCATTCTGTCATCCGTGTCTGGCATTGTTGCTCAGTATTCCTGCTGAATGCCTAAAGGGATAAAAAAATACGGTTTTTTGGACCCCGTTAAATGACAAAATCCAATGTATCATCATCTTAACAACAGTTCATTTGGGCCTGGAGTATGTTGATTAGAGTACCTCGGGTCTTCTGTGTATCCCTGCCTGCAAGATGTTTTCATTTTCTTACAAATGCTAGACGTTTTGGCATGATGCTCTCCTCCTCTTGCTGCAGTGTGGTGGTTCCCGTCTCTTTAGGAGTTAGAAGCAGCTGATCTGTCAGTCCCGTGTGTGTCAGCCATACTGCAGAGGGGCTCGGCATCATGGCTTCTAGCCCTTGCCCATCTTCTCCTCTCCCTCCATCCACAGCGTGGCTGCACCCGTGTCCCTCGCTAGCCCGTGCTCTGCTGTGTGATGCTGGGCTGTTGCATACTGCTCTCCACGGCTCAGAGACCTGAGGCCTTTTTCATGAGGAGACTGTTTTTTCCCATGCCAAATATGAGCTTTAATGACATCGACTGCAGTGGGAGAGAACTGGCCATGTTTTTCAGTCCTCTCTCCCATGGCAGAGGACTTTGCTCCTGCCGGCAGAGCCTGTGGGATCCCGTTGGCCTAAACTTCCCTCCAGCAAGGTGGAGCTTGGAGGTACATATTTGTCTCCGATATATGTTGATGAACAGTGGGTGAAGTTAACAAGGCGTTAGCCCTTCTCTGTCCCACCTGTGGTCGCCCCAGTGTCTGTCTCCCATGCCACGTCCCTTGCACGCTCGTGGTGCCAGCCCATGCCGTGAGAGAGGGTTGGGAGGAACCTGTCTGGGAGGTGAACAGGGAGCAGTGGCTACCTAACCTCTTTCTCCAACTGAAACCTCACCTTCAGAGTCCCTCGTAGTGCCCTTTCTTTCCATTTTAAAAAGCCACCCCTTCTGGTGAGAAGATTTTGTGGTACTGACCTAGGTAACAACCTGCTGCTGGCCTGACCTGGAGCTTGAACAACTGAGGAGCGAGTCACACATGGGTCTAACTCTGGTTTGCAGGGTTTCTCTAGAAGACTCTCCTGTCGAAGCAGTATCTCTTCGTAAGGGCTTGTATGAATTTCAGTGATGTAGCACTCTTACTTCCGCTTGGTCTAGAGGTACAAAAATGACTTTTTGTTTCTTAAATAGGTTAATGTAGGGGGTCCATAATGAAAGGGCCTCCATAGGGCACATACTATTTACAGCATTTTTGCATGGATTAGCTGGAGTCTGTAGTTCGTGATTTGCAGGAGTTGGCATAGATGAGGAGGAATGAGAAGACCGTAGTCAACTCATTACTTCGTCATTGTTAGGTGTCTGTCTCCTCCCACCTAGTAGTGTCTCTGACCTCTGTTAATAAGTTATTGAACATGCACATGATGCTTGCGAGAAACTCTTAGTGTCTGGTCCATATCCCCTGAGTGCGCCTCTTCTGTAGCATCAGAAGACAGTAGTGTAATAAATCAATTGAAATTAAATAATGTGTAGAAATGCAATGAAGTAATGCATAGAATGGGAAAAGATGTATACTGCATGCTTCTTCCAAACAGAATTTTTCAGCGAAGTGTTTTTTATTTAGCTAGTGAAGGACAATGGATACTTTTGGGGAAGTCTGTGAAGCCAAAAGAATAGTACAGGAAAATGGATGATGATACTAAAAATTGGATTATGTAACTGTATCCTTGGGTACATGGATCTGTAATTCAGATCAAAGAACTTATTTGAAAACTCTTTTCTTATATGCACAGACAACCCAAGAATTATTTGTGATTTTTCTCACGGTTGTTGTTTTAGGTTGTTCAACAAGGAATTGAATAATCTCCTGTTTGTAATGTATTCTTGATCAGATAGTTGCAAGTATTTGACATTTGAATTTGGGCAGTCTTGATTAGAACCGACAAACATTTCTGTGCATTGACCAGAGGAAAATAACTCTCTGAAAACTTTCCAGTTCACTTGCTCTCCTTAAATGTTGCTGCTCAGTAAATACAAAACCATGAACATGGTCAAAACTTTCTCATTTTTAAAATGCAATTGGACAGTAGCCAAAATGTATTGCGTTTCAGTTTTTGAAGATAATGACCAAAGTCATCTTTTGTGTGCTCTGCTTCTTATGTCTTTGTGATAGGTACAAGCACGTTGAGTATGGTGAGACAAAGGGAATTCAGTGTTGCAGTAGTGTGCAGGAAACTGCAGATTACATTAGACAGAAGGACGTGGCTCAGGTAAAAGTTCAGTCCGAACAGGAGTTGGTGTGCCTTCATAGGTAGTTTCCCGGTCTTGTGATTTAGATGCTAAGAAATACAATTGGATTTAACATATAAACGTTGTTTGGTTCAGTCTGCTGGAGGAAGTTGGGAACCCTTTTTATTGTTATTTTCCATATGTATTTTAGGCTGTATTAATAGTAGAAAAATAGACTGAAACAAGACAAATGTTGAACCAAACTGCAGTTTTTAGAAATGCATGTTATAGTCATGTAGCTTGTGAACAGAGCAGTTATTACGGTGAGGAGTACAACCTGAGAACATATCTAAAAGGAACTACAACAATAAATTCATGAAATAACCAGTATGACTCATAAAAGTAACAATTCGTTTTTCAAGCATTTTATAAATGTTTCTGACAATACTGTAAACTAAATCTTACCTATTAGCAATGCTCTTGAATAGATTGTAAAATGTTATTATTCAGAATCATACCCGCAAGTCGTCAATCTATTTTGTTGTAATTCCCATGTCATCATTTATTAATTTGCTTCTGCTTGTTCTGATTCCTACCAGAAGAACTATAGCAACAAAGATGATTTCTGTGTGATAGTGAACAGCATAGTGTCTAAATAATAAAAAATATGAAATAAAATTTATACCCAAAGGCTTCATTGTTTTAATCGGAAATTATCAGATCGGCAACAAGGTTTAATGCAAAGGTAATGTGATTTTGCTGGATTCGGGTGGTTTTATGCTACTCCTAGTTAACAAATCGAATCACAGCTCAAAAGGTGCTGAGTATTTGCCTTTCTATACTGTCAGCTTGGGTATCAGGGTTTATTTGTTTTGTGGGAGTTAAAATTTTGCGGTTGTCTTCCTTTTTGAGGACAGTATTTATAGCAGTGCCAAATAATCTATGGGTTCCTTATTCATGCATGGTTCACGCAGTGATAGGGAGATGCAGGTGCCGAACCTGGAGGAGCAGAGTCCAGAGGTGCCCAGAACATTGCTGTTGCTCCTCTCCTGGAGCACCCCAATGACTATTCCTGGGACCTGTCATAAAGCCACCTTTTTCAGCAGCTTCTGCCTCACCTAGGTGCTCCCAGGCACCTTGGAGGTTTCTGTGCACCCTTCCCAGCCGTATGTGATAAATGAATAGTATCTGGCAGGTCCCGGGACTCCCGGCTGTAAGGGGCGAACCACCCTGCTACAGACAGTCTGCCAAGATGGTAGCTAAGAAATAAAACATGCTGCAATCTGTCATAGCTGGTACGGTGGCAGGATGTTTTCTTGAAATATTCTCAGTGGAATAAGCTGCTGGCTTCAAGCTGCACGAGTCATCCGCGCCGGGGGCCAGCACCCATCACCCACGCTCATTAGTGCTCAGCGCGGCCGGACGTGGAACGTAAAGTGGGGTGGGGTAAAAAATCAATTCTCCTCATTTCAGCGGCGTCACGCCGGATGGTTACACCTATGTTTTTCTTTTTCCTTTTTTTCTGGTAGTAACATTAAAAAAAACCCACCACCACCCCCCAAAAAAAAACCCAACCCAAACAAACCAACCCCAAAAACCAACCAGGGCATATTTGCAGGGGGTGGTGAACAGAAGAAACCCACAAAATAAGGGTGTTCACCAAACTTTTAGGCCTGTTGCTCCTTTTTTTTTTCTAGCAGTAAACCTTTATACTATTTCTGCTGCTGTTCTGGCAGTACTGGTAAGAGTCATTTCAGCACGGCAGTTTTGTTTTATTTTTCTGTGTGATCTCTTTGGTTCCAGGCAGGCGGTATCTAGAATGTGGCACTTGCCAAGAAGACAAGAGGGATTTTGGTTTTAAGTGTTAATAAGTTCACTGAAAAGGTACATGTTTGGGGTGAAATACATCCATTTCCAAATTTCTGTTCCATTTAACAGTTTTATTTGTAAAACTGGAGAACGATATTTCAGAGAGCTTTTTTTTTTTTTTAGATTAAATGTTTAATGTTGGCTTTTTTGGTAAATGAACTAGACGAAGTCTGAAACAAAATTAAAAAAACAACAAAGTATTTTTAAAAAAGCATGTTAATATAAAAGCAAAATGTTCCTTTTAGATTAAAGAAACATTTTGCTTTTTCCTGAAATTACTTTTTTCCTAAATCCTCCCCCAATCTCTCTTCAGTCTACTTAAAACAGAGTTACAGAGTTTTTTCTTCCTTTTCCTTTTTTTTTGTTCAGTGCCCAAACAGAAATCCATTATTCACACAGCTCTATTGACAGAGCAGACACTGAAATCCTGTTGGAATTCAAGCGAAGAGTAAAGGGAAGTAAGGTAATCAAAGCAGTGTTATTTTAAGATCCAATATTATGTTCTGCCAGAGCTTGGCAGTGAAGCTCTGCACTTACAGAAGCTGAAGACTCTTTGGGGGGTAGAATATTAATAATGGTGTGCTCAGTTACCTGTCTGGACTTCCAGTTCAGTCACAACGTGTCCCGTGGTCCCCGAGAGCGGTCGTCCGCAGAGGCAGCGTGCGACGTGTGCTCCGCTCGGTGCAGAGCATCACGAGGGGCAGGAGCATCCCCAACGGCTCTGCTTGAATCCTGCGGAAGGACGGGCTGCAAGGAGGGGTGATGTCTGGTTTTATTCCGGGTTGAGGGCATGAAGCTAGCAGCTTTCTGAGAAGTTCTGTTTTAACATAAATCTCAGCAAAGCCAAGTTCTTACCTGGGGAGAATTCTTGATTTTTCGTCTTGTAATGGATTAATGAAATAGAATGAACTTGCAGAGTCTGTTTAATTTCTGAGGGGAAAGATTTACTGTGTTCAATTTATTGAAAGTAAGTTTTAAAGAAGTTCTTTCTGACATAGCAGAATTAAGATCTTAAATCTTATTCTCCATTGTGTCCAGTGACACAACACCATGTCTAATGGTACACCTGGATTTTGTTTCTCCTGTAAGAGTAGCATAAGCTTAGATAGTGATCATTCTTTATGTTAGAAACTGAAACTTTTAGAAACTAAAAGAAGCAGGGTTTTTTGTAAAATTAAAATACTTGTTTTCAAGTTAAGGTGGAAACGTACCTGTCCTTAATCTGACCTTAATACATGGAGTAACAACAATCAATTTTTCTTCAGTGGTGCTTTTTCCCAGATCTGCCCGTACGCGGAGTGTCCCCAGGAGGGCTTTGACTTACCGAGAGGGGCGGGGGGAGAGTGCGCTTCTAATGATACGCAGTAAATGCGAGAACGATGTATAGCTAAGAGTTAAACAGCTCGGTCGATGGACTAGGAACTCTTTTGTCTCGGCTTCTTAAATCATCGAGGTTCAAAAAGACAGACTTACGTACTGCTACGGTCAAATTTGTGTGCTGTCAGCATTAGCAGGACGGAACTCGCAGTGGGAGTTTTGCCTGAGGAGGGTGTGATTAATACATGTACGTTATGGGCTGTTCATGTAGATGCAAACTGGAGGTGAGACAACTTTATAGCTGCAAGCTTTGGAATTATTTTGTGGGGAACGGTAAAATTATCCAGTTGCTCAACACACTTGCACATACAATCAATAAAATTAAGCAGGTACCAGCTCTTCTAAGCCTGCAGGTTCAATTACTGTCGTGGGGCTCAGCCTTCTGCAGCGTATTGCTCATTCCTCCTCTTAGTTCGTGAGTGTACCCCACCATACCCCGCCATCGGAGCTGTTGATCCCAAACCAGTATGTTTTCCTGTTAGAAACACAAATCCTAAAAGGCAACGTGCAGAGCCTTTTAGCAATTAGATAGGATCCATACTCCTCGTTTTGCAGCCGCGGTGGAGGGAGCATTTTGCAGTGCAGTAGCAAGGCTGATGAGTATTATGAGTGTTTCAGGAATCCTGAAGAATGGCGTGTGGTTTGTTCAATAGATTTGAGACCCATTTTTTTTTGTAGTCATGAAGATTGATGTGCTCTTTGAGCAGACTGGCTGTTTACGAGCCAGGTGGAGTGGATGTAGTTACCTCCATCAAGCCTTACCTCGCAGCAGCTGGTACCATGCCAAATATTTGATGTCTCCTACTGGCAACATTTAAAAAGACAAAATGCAGATTGTGACCTGCTCTAGGACTGGTGCACTGACAGTTTGAGGACAGACACCATCAGGAATTCAAGGGAATTTACTGTCTTTGCATCGTCTACTGAAATTTATGTCTGCAAAAGAAACAGAAGATCAGCTTTAGGTTAATTTTAGGGTAAGTTGCTGAAAAGTAAGAGCTTTCTTTGCTTAGTCACGCTTTAACAGTTTTAATTCATTCAAGGTCATAGCAAACATATGGCCCACAAGCCAAGGAAGATAGAAACTCAAAAGTCTATAAGCAATTCTTGTAGTAGCTAGATTTGCGTAGATATCTGTCTTAGAGTCAGGCATATTGTGCTAAAATAAGAGGGTGAGATATCTAATGCTGGAAGGATGTGGGCTTGAATCTAGAGGACAAACTCAAACGTACTTTGATTAAGTTTCTTTATCTTTGAATGCAAGTGTGTTGCATGATTTCCAGCTGAACTGTGGCTATGCTTTTTCAAATGCTGGTGGTGCAATTTGTGTCAGTCATCTAGAAGGCAGCTGTAATCGGTATCCAGTGGTGATGTTAGCTCTGTGTAGTTGGCAGGCAGAGATACCAGTGGAGTTGATTAGGGATATAGCCAGCTTTCATCCTCCCTATGCTTGTCAATATGAGATATTACAGCTACCTGTGAAAATATTTTTTTCCGTGCCAGCTGAGCTAAGTGTGAGCTTGTGGTTGGTGCAGAATGCCCTCAATTGAATTTCTATGCAAAATCATGATTCTTCTCGGTATCTAATGCTCTTTTATGGTACCTAATGTCTCCAAAAGATGTTTTTCAAGACTTCAGAGCAGTGTTAAAATGGTGAGGGCAAAGGCCATTTCTTCCCTATGGCTGTTTCAGCAGAGAGGAGATGGATTTTCAAAGATTCAGCTCCCACTTGCATTAGTGAGAGGGAGCAGCAGGTGCCAATGTTTTTTTTTTTAAATGGGCCTGAGCTTCAAACACCTGTAGATTTGGAACAAAGGTTCAAGGTAGGCCTTTCAGAAATGGGAATTACAAAATTAAGAAAAACATAAACATCACTTATTATGGCAAGATCTGTATTGCCCTTTATTTTTTAAATGTTATGGAATAAGTTTGACATAAGTTGATCTGACTTTGTGATAAAGGTTACCTAAAGAGCATGGCGTGTGCGAGTGACCTGCAGGTCTGTTACGTTGGTGCAAGAGGTTTGAAGAAACTGTATAGAAGGTTTAATATTGGTATACTAGGCTAGTGCAAATGTATACTTTTAAACTATTTATTTATAAACCGTTTTTTAATGTCTAGGGAATCTTTACCGGGTTTGATGCTTTCTAATCTTTCAGTTGTGAGACTGAAGTAGGGTTCCTGTATTGTATTTTATAACTGCAAAAGTATTTATAGTTAATTTTTTTAAGTTTGGAAAAGAAATCTTAAAATAGATTTATTTGGTTTTGCCCCTCACAATATATTGTAGACAAAATTTCCCGATTGTTTCAGTAAGAAATCGGAAGCATTGGAAGGGGCTGCCCAGGGAAGTGGTTGAGTCCCCATCCCTGGAGGCATTTAAAAGCCGTTGGGATGAGGTGCTGAGGGACATGGTGTAGTGGTGGGCTTGGTAGTGTTAGGTTTACAGTTGGACTCGATGATCTTAAAGGTCTTTTCCAACCTATACAATTCTGTGAGAAAAATACCTATAAGTGCCCATAGCAATTCCTGTTTTCTCAGTGAAATGGAGCATGCAGCATAAAATGCCTGTTTGGCTGTTTTCTTTAAACTAAGCATAACTTCACATAAATATTGAGTTCATATTCTTTTTAGAGAGTTAATGTGTTTCTTAGGGAACTCTGATTCAACAAAGGGGAGATGTGAGCAAAGTAGGATCCTTCTTGAACTGTATTTGAAAGGTAGGTAGTAGGTAGATGACAAGTTCTAAAATTAACTTATGTGGATAGAAGAGGAAGGAGGCTAGAAGGATTGATTTAAAAAGTGTTATTAAGGACAGGATTCTGGATCTGCGACCCAAAGGTGGCTGAAGTTACCAGAGGAGCAGATGGAAGATGTGGCAGTGAGGGTGAATCTCATCCATAAGGGTTCTGGTTTTGGGATTAAACAGGTTCCAAAAGTGGTTAAGGATTCCACTGCTTTTCTACTGGTGAAGGAAGTGTTTAACATGCCTAGATATTTTCCTCACTCCTTGTATATAATTTGGTAACGTTTGTATTAAGTCGCTCAAACACGCAGCACCGGGCACACAAATCTTGAGGAATATAAGAAGTGGGCATGCTTTACGACATCTTTTTATCCTCCTCATCCCAAGCAGAGTCTCTAAGGCATTTTATGCTTTAGTCCCACCCTTGTTGGTTTTGATACATATAAAGGGGCTCTCTGAAAATAACCGGTGGCTATTCATAGTGTTCACATCAGTGGTATTATCACCTGGTTTTGACATGCTGCTTTTAGAGCCTCTTTACAGAGCTGTGACCTCAGAACTTCCTCAGGCTTCCTACCCATAATACCCCCTCGAGATACAAGAATTCAAAGCTTTTTGCATTAAAACCGTCCTTAAGCCATTTCTCTTTAACCAGATATTACAGCATATGTACGTGACACCGTTCACACAACTTTTCTGAAGGATCCTGTAGCTAAATTGCAGGAAAGCCCAGCACAAGTTGTGCAGGCGTGAGCCTTTCATTAAGCGGCCCTTCTGAGCTCTTCGTATTGACGAGACAGCTGATGCTTTGCAGAGATGTTCACAAAATACTTTTTTTTTTTTTTTTAAAAGTGAATGGGGAAAGTTTCATCTTCTACACACTTGTCGCATTTGTCCTCTTCTGGGCACCGGTGTTTGACCAGCGTCCAGCCTGCAAACGCGGCAGAGGGATAAGTTTCCCTCAGTGGTGGCAATGGCTTGTGACTTTCTCCAGCCCTCCGCTGGTAGCTCAGGTAGGCATTTGAATCTTTAAGGGACCAACCCCTCTGTCAAATTTCATTTACATTAATAAATGGTTTCCAGATTTTCTGGTGATCAGCAGATGGATAAACAGCACCATGGTGTATCCTGATTTCCTTAGGACGCCAGGCTAAAACAAGCCAGAAAACAGTTTTTAATGCATTTGATATTTTTCAAATTCTTAATAGACAGAAAATTGCCCAATTCTCAGTTCAAAACTATTTTAGCCAAGACTTTTTTTTTTTCCCAAGAGAAATACTCAAAACAGTATAAAGGCTTTAAAGTAAACAGAAGATCATTAGGGTAAAAAAATGACGGGCTGTATTTTATTGCATTCCGTTTGTGAGGTTTAGTGGGCTGGAATCCAACTCTTACAATATAACCCCTGAAATAAAAAAAATGTTTCAAAATAAGCCAATTAAGTTCTGCATGAGGTAGTAGCGTTTAAATTCTAGGAATTTATCAATAATAAGATAATAAATTGATAATCTGATAATAAATTATCTGATGACAGAGATAAGAAATAAAACTAAAGAAATAAACTAAAAAAAAAGAACTAAACTAAACCTGATTCTGCAGGCAGGAGACTGAGACCTGGTGGTGAATATCTGTACCGACCGGCGGCGTGTGGGGCTGGAGGCTTCCCTCCATCTCGGTCTGCGGGAGGGCTTGGGGTGTGGGGAGAGGAGAGACGGGGAGAAGCCAGGGTGGAAGAAGAGGCCGGGAGCAGGCTGCGGCCGTGAGGTCTGCCGTGCTCGCTGGCCCGCGGACCGGGTGAAGGAGCTGCCCCCGGGCTCTGGCTGTGCGCCGTGCTGTGGGGCTCAGCAGTGAGCTTCTCCTGAGGTTTATACAAGGGAATAATTCAAGTCTAACTTCAATAGACAGCTTCTCGCATTGATCTCTGCCACAGCCCTTTTAGCGGAGGGAAAAAGAAGGGCTTTTTTTTTTTTTTTTTTGTGTAATTTAATCCTTTCCTGCTGGGTGGCCCTACAGAAGGCTTTTTCTGTAGCTGAAATTCTTTCGGTGCTGCACGTTGCGTGCTGGACAGGAGTGATTGTGAGAGCCACCTTTATACGGTAGTTGTGAAGGCTGTTGAGTGGAAATTAAAGATAAGTGTTGCACTTTCTTTGAGTTTCTTTTTATCAAACTGTTTAAGAAGTAGAGCTGGTTTAAAAACAATTTAATCACTTGTTTTGAGGTTGATGGATGCTGGAGGGGAAGGCTTCCCCCCCTTAAAATAAGTTTTGACAAACTTTTAATTAAGAATTCAGGACGTGGACATTTTGGGCTGGTTCTGCACTACCGAGATTGGCTCTGGAGCGTATTGGTCTGTCAGGTTTTTAAAGTAAATCTTCCTCTTAATTCTAATTAAGTATTGTAATGCCAGTGCTCTTCATTAGGCAGCAATTTGTGATTAGTCAGGTGGTCGTAATGGAAAGAGAAGAACATGTGATGAAATGGTGTCGTGGTTTAGCCCCAGCCGGCAGCCAAGCCCCACGCAGCCGCTCGCTCACCCTCCCCCCCGGTGGGATGGGGGAGAGAATCTAAGAGCAAAAGTAAGAAAACTCATGGGTTGAGATAAGAACAGTTTAATAATTGGAACGAAATAATAGTAATAATAATAATGAATTGTAATGAGAAGGAAAACAACAAGAGAGAGAGAGGAACAAAACCCAAGGGAGGGAAAAAGGAAAAAAAAAAAGATACAACTGCTCACCACCCACTGACCGATGCCCAGCCCGTCCCTGAGCAGTGATCGCTACGCCCTGGCCAACTCCCCCAGTTTCTATACTGGGCATGACGCCGTATGGTATGGAATAGCCCTTTGGGCAGTGGGGGTCAGCTGTCCTGGCCGTGCCCCCTCCCAGCTCCTTGTGCGCCCGGCAGAGCCTGGGAAGCCGAAAAGTCCTTGCCCAGTGTCAGCACTGCTCAGCAACAGCTAAACCATCAGTGTGGTATCAGCATTATTCTCATCCTAAATCCCAAACACAGCACTGTACCAGCTACTAGGAAGAAGATTAACTCTATCCCAGCTGAAACCAGGACAAATGGTAGAGAAATTGCAGAGCAGGGAAAACGGCCACGGGATGCGGCTCCTAAATGTTCTTTAACATCCTGCTGTTGGCAGATTTCCCGCTGAATTCAGTGCCGTCTGTGGGACGGGATTCGATCCTCACACGGATCCTGGCTTGCGTGGAAACACGAGTTCAGTGGACCTCGATTACAGGACTTGAGCTCTGAAGTTGTGACAAGAAATAATGCGAAGAACAGCCATAAAAAGGGAAAACTCCATAAAAACTCCAAATTCCCCCAAACTTTGAAGCCAAGCTATTATTTTATGTGTAGATTACCTTATCGTATTTGTTTATCTGTGAATTTAATCTCATTTAATAAATGGTAGCTTTTGTGAAGCGCTGGAGTGAAGGTGAATTATTGAATTGAGAAAGATTAGCTCTTCGAGGAGATTGAGAACAGTTTGAAATTCCATTGTTTGGTGTTTTTCTTTCTGTCTGAATGAAGCATGTCTGTAATTGTCTCAAATTAGGTACTGCCTTTGTTTAGAAGAATTAAACAAGTAAGAGGATAAGATATTTCATAGTTCCTTTTTAAATAAACAGCCTGTTCAGTTTTTATCTTTAGGCAGTTTGCAAATGTCAGAGCAAAGCTTTTGAAGAGAACGTATATATGAGATGCAGTTTCTTTAGAAACGGAATCATCCTGGATTGCTGGGATGCATTTTCCAACTTTGAAGCCTGGCCTTCCCATACTGTGTGATTTCAATGTATCCTTTTACCATGATTCTTAAAACAGATGCATTATTTAAAAATTCCTATGGAGATGTGGGAATTGGACTGTAAGCATGAATTTGTTCAGTGCCTTTCCGGGAGCTGTGGTCTATATTTTGCCATCGGTAGCCTGATGGTGTTGCTACCAGTGAACCCTCACGTTGACCCAGTAGTTACCAAGCCCAGAAAGAGAAAAAAGGAAAAGAAAGACGAACAAGGCAACGCACCCCTGTGGACTGGGTCAGCAGCTGTGCAAGCAGAAGACAGTGCTTCTTCCTTTCATATCACCGAGGAGGGAAAAACAAGCATGCAAAATGAGTTCCTGGCTTGCTCCTGTGGCTAGCGGTGCCTGTGGAGATTCAGGCATTGCGTCCAGTGGGAGACAGGTATAGCTTGAAAAGTGACTTTTCTGGAAGAAGTGAGAATATTTATCTGCCCCTGGCAAGTTCGCTGGGACTGGCTGAACCCAGGCCACTTTGCTGGAGGGACAAAGTCACTTCCCGGTGACGTGAGGTCCACCTGTGCTCCCTTTCCACGTCTCCTGTGGCATCGCACCTAAGTCTGTCCCTGATTTGGGGGTTGTTTCCATTCGTTACTGGCAAATGTGCACGCGATATAAAACACCAAGTCTTTTTTTGTAGTGAAAATGCAATGACCCAGCAGGACTGGTAAGTCCTCATGAACTTAATGATAGACTGTTGGGCAGTTCCGTAGAAATGGCTCTATCCATGCTTGACGCAGGGGGCAGATGGGTCTTGGCTGCCCATAGTACCTTGTAGAAACCGAGATGATCCCGTAAGTTCAAATTCCATTTTTTTGTTACCAGATGCAAAATTCCCATTAAATTTAACATAGCAGGAATTTCCCCCCACGATTTCAGCAGATTTTCCAAGTTTAATACAAAGTCAGCACTGTTTTGTTGTACGCTTAGTGCTGTGTCAAAGGAGACTAGAGCCAAGAGGGTGTTTTGTTCTTTTTCATGGTGTTTACAAATAAAGCTGACAGATTTGGTAACTCTCCTAGAAACTCTCTGAGAATGTAAATTTAGC
Source organism: Mycteria americana (assembly GCF_035582795.1). NCBI lineage: Eukaryota > Metazoa > Chordata > Aves > Ciconiiformes > Ciconiidae > Mycteria > Mycteria americana. The sequence continues at coordinate 37,380,671 of NC_134373.1, forward strand.
AGAGTGCTCCCTGGGCACGCATAGATCTAAAGATAGCAGTTTCTTGCCTATCAATAAGTACCTTAAGGCCTTTACTTTTAATGCTATATACGACTTAAATCCCAGGAAAATAATTCCACTACTGCTGTTCATTTATATCATAGGAGTCTGCGTTAATTCAGACTAGGCTAGGTTTTCTAATACATTATTTATTTAGGTCTTCAAATGTCTGTGGTACTGCTTGTGGTTGACAGAGCATATTCTTGTTTGTTAATATTATATGGCAACCTGTTTTCCCAAGATACTTAAATAAAGCAATGCCTTCAAATAAAGCCATGATTTTAAAAGCAACTTTTTTTTTTTTTTTTTTGTGTGTTGTAACTATAGCATCCCATAATCTTAGCTCTGATTTCTCTTCTCTACAACCACCTATTTTAAATAGTTCTGGAAGGATCTTTTTGGTTGGTTGGTTGTTTTTTTGGGTTTTTTGTGTGTGAGAGAACCACATATTTAGGTCTTGAATCTGAATATCTAGCCCAGCTTCTTCCCCACCTGGGTGACAGAAGCTTAGGAACACGCTTAAGTTCAATACCAAAGTCCCTTACGTGAAGGGTGAAGCACTGAGCTCATATTTTCTGACAGTCCACAAAGCTTACAAATCAAAATACCTGAGAGTGCTGTGTAAGTGAGGGTGAAACAAATGGTGTACAATACTTGGAAATGAATGAGTCGTGTGAATGAACACTGGCATGTACATCCCCAGCCCCATATTAAGATTAAAGTGAGTTGTCTGCTCTGCAATTGCATAATTGCTTCTGTGACTGATTTGGTGCTGCTCTGTAATAAGTTGTGAATACTGTATGCTGACCTGGTTAATGGGATGTTTACTAAATGAATATATTTGTATAGTTTAATAGGAGGATGTTTGGAAAAATTAGCAGGATGAGGAAGAATGGCCCAAGAGAGTCATTTTTCAGCCGGTGCTGGGGTTGCGAAGAGGAAGGCAGGCTGCCCCGCTGCTGGCGTTTGGGGGCTTGGAGGGTGAGGTTGCGTGGGGCCGGGTCCCCTTCCCTCCCCGCTGCAGGGGGGTCTGCGCCCTGGGCACGTGCGTGGGCACGGAGCCTCCCCGGGCGGAGTCCCCGGGCGAGCAGGACACGCGGGCGGCTGCGCGGGGCTTGGGGCACCCCGGCTCTGCGCCCCACTGGAGATCCCACCGCTATGGGGGTGCGTGCTGGGGGGAGCAGCCTCCATCCTGCAGCTGTGACAGCTTCATTTTAAAAAATATCTTTCTTGAATTTGGCTATTTTAAGTACTATAGAGTAAGATAATTATTTCATGAAGTAATATTATCTGCAAATTAACCTTGGATCTTTGCGTAGGTTCAGAAAGAGAGAGATAAGGAATTTTATCGCAAATTGCAGACTTACTGGGTTTAACGTAAAGGCCGTGGCAAGTAATACATTTAAACTGCATTTAAGTAGTGAAGACCAGAATATCAAAGTCTAAAAGCAATAAACATTAATTTATTCAGAAAGTTTTTACATTTTCTTTCTAGTTTATATGTTCTTTTCACACACTGTCATTTAATGAGGTTATATTCTGATTAAAGTAGAAAAATAAAAAAGTAAAATGCCTTATTTCAGTAGATAAAAATGTAGCTTTTAAAATCTATCAGCTTGCCCTGTGTGGCCTAAGCTAGCTGTACAGTTTTCCCTTCGTTCAGCATGGCTGCTAGACTAACGGATTTTGGGGGAAAACCTCCCCCTTATATAGAGTTTCAATTGAAATCCATATTTTTCATTTTCAGTGACAACTAATACATTTCCTGTAATCCCTTTCAAATATTCACTGGCAGTATTCCCAGACATATATTTTGAAGGTTAAATGGGTTAGGATTTATCTACTATACTATGTAGGCTGGTCTGAATAAGCTAATAAGTCTGTACGGCCCCTTCATTGCCAGAGACCAGTTTGTGTCTCAGAAACTCTATAGCTGCGGTAGCGCGAAGTTTTGGCTGGTTAATGAACTGTGGCTCTAACGAGCCCGGGGCGAGGTGCTGGGCCGGAAAAACTGCTTTTTCTGCTTGCAGAGCTCACTTGGGTATCGTTACGTGGGGCTGCTTCGCGTAGTGTAGATGCACCTTCCTGGCAGCTGAAGGTTTTGGCTCTCTGTCCAGAAACATCTCTTTTTTTTTTTTTTTGTAGGCTGCAATTGGCCTGCATAAAGAGCAAAAATTAAAATAATATTCCACGAGGTTTGCATTTTAGTTACGGCGGTTTGATTAAAATTGGAGCTGCCTTTCCCTCTCCCTTGAGGACCATTGCTCGCTTTGTGGCTAATGAAGTGGAACGAGCCCTGTGATCAATATTTATGGTGTCACTCCGGGCACCTGCAGTTCTTTCAACCCTTCTCGTACTGCGGAGCTGGAATGGAGGTTTTTAACTCCAAGCTAATTAATGGCTAACTGGGCAACTTGATACAAAGTCTGGAAAGACTGTTCTTAGTACTGCTTCTTCTGAGGGTCACATGCGACTTGTACAGATTTGCTAGTTCTCGGACAAAAGGTAGGAACTCGGTTTTCTTCAGGGATGTACTTTTGGATCCCTCAGTCGTCCTTTGGTGTTAATTCGGGCTCTCCCTGTACTGGGAACAACCACCCTTGCCATTGAACGCACAAAAAAAAGAAGACACTTTTGAATTCTTTCGGCTGAGTTTATAGACTTCTGCCCTACAGCTTTTCGTCTTTTTATACTCCAGTCTCTACTACAGGTTGCAGTAGCTGCTGGAGACAGCGTGTATTTAAGTCCAACATAAATGCCACGGAGTCGGTGCTAGTCTGTGCTTTTGCATCTCACCAGTTTGGGGGCTGCTCCCGGCTGTGCCAGAATATTTTTATACAGCTGCTCCTGAAGTCCACAGACCATGGCAGTATTTTCTGTCCAAACAAGCTCTGCAGTCCTGTGTTCCACAGTTCTCCTGACTCCTTCAAGGCTTGCCCAAAATAATAATATAATCTTTGAACTCTTGGTGGGTTGGTTCATTGCAAACTTTGCCCGTTCCCTGCCGGTGACAGCGGCTGGAGGCAGTCCAATGTAATTAGTAAGTATTTTGGAGACTCTGCTTTGGCAGCCCTGTTAAATATGTGCAGTGAAAGCAGGATTAGTATGGGACCTTATCTTTTTTTTCTCATTAGGGCATCTCTACTATCTGTAAGCTTATTTAATTGGAAATTAGCCATTCTTACTAACACAGGAGATGCCCTTTGGTCCAAATTCTGACATGGGATAAATGTATGTAGTTCCCACTAAAGAGAAAGAAAATGCATCCACTTGCTCCAGGGTGGAAATTTGCCCTTTTGTGTCCATTGCAGTTCTCCTGGAGGAGAATTTCATTTTCTAGTAAAGGCAATAAATTTTCGCTGCTCAGATAAGTGACTACAGAGGTTCATCATCAGGATTTGAAGAAATAAGCCTCCTAAGAAGATGGATGATGACAAGGGGAGTAAGAGTTGTTATCCAATCATTTGTCATGGTCCAGAACATTAAGATATATGGGTAAGACCCCTAAGGTGTGTAAAAGTTCCTTTTTCCAGCAGCTGGTTGGTACGTAATAACTTATCCTGTGCAGTCAGCCGGTATTACACGCTCTCTGAAAACTCATTTTGTTTGCATCTCTTTGTATACACAGCACATAAGCGGTAACATCATATATTGCTGGGAAGTATTCTACACATCATCGAAATGTAGCCCCACGGTTACTGAATATAGAGACAGACTTCCCCGGTGCTCACATTGGCTCCCTTCTCTCCCTCCTGCATCCCAGTCCAGCTGTTAACATCATCTGCCTTGCCTCTTTTGCTGGGATAGCGTTCTGCTCCGGGCTTTCTCCGGAGACTTTTCCCTCTGACTGCTTTTCCGTGGTTCCCTGCTTTACAGCCATTTCCCTCTAGTTCCTCCCCTGTCTCAAGGCTTCAGCCGTGGGGTACAGTGTCAGCCAGCACAAAACGAGATTAAACATTCACGGTTGTAGGAGTGCTTGTTAGCATATATGTATTAATTCAACACTTCCTGCTGGTTTTCAGTATGTTGGGAGGTTATGTTGCCAGTGAGGTGACTTTAAAGTCTGTAGTGGAATACATTTCAACTCACTGCTTGAGAGCAGGTGAAAATCTTGCTCTGCTTACCTAGGTTCGAAGAAAAACCCTTTCCCCTTTTTAACAAGCAAGTATTCCTCTCTAAACCAAACGTGGTTGAAAGCAGATTTCTGAGGGATTTTGTTAAATTCTGGCTCTGCAGCTGGGATAGCTGACCTTGAAAGCTCAACTTAACGTAGGAGACAACATCATAGTTTGCTATGGTAAACTGCTCCCTGCCTTGCTGCTTGTTGCTGGGAAGTCACGCAAAGATGAGGTTTGCCGTGTCCCGTCTGGGCTTGCCGTGGCACGGAATAGCTCAGTAGCCTAAATTTGATCAACGGAGCCTGTGAGAACTTGGTAGCATGCACTGAGTCCTACTAAACTCTGGGAAATCCTCCAGTGCGGCAACTTCGTTATGTCTGTGTGCTGGAGGTTAAAATATGGCCCTCACATGTTTTCCCAGCCTGGTCCGGTATTTTGTGGTCAAAGAGCTTAATTGGCTCAATGTATTTGTTCCCTTGCGTGCGTTTCTTGCAGCTGGCTCAGGAGGATGTATCTGACCACTGCTGACTTGCAGGCAGAGGATTTTTTCTGTAGTTCACTGGACAAGGGTTTAGATATGAAAGTCTCAGGCTTAGTCCTCCATGGTGGCCTGTAAGCCTGCGTGGGGACGTGCACGTGGTGGGAACAGAGTAACGCTCTGGAAGGATCACGATGTTGGTGCACCTCAGAGGTTTGTGACTAGCGAAGCCCAAGTCAGGGGCAGACAGCGGTCCTGGCTGTTGAGTTTTCAAGACTTCCCTGGTGCGATTGTATCGATGCCTGTGGAAGTCAAGCTGGCATACTCTGCCTCCAGGAGGACGGGGGTGATGGACCCTATGGGTTTGGGAGCCCTGTTTGGACCATTTTGGCAGCGTGTCTTCAAGTGTTCAGGTGTTTGGTCCTGCAGGTGTTCTGCAAACCGGCCACGGTGGGGAGATCTGTTCCTACAGGTTTAGGAGCCATCAAACATCACGTGGCCATGTTTCCAGGGAAGCAAAATGCGATTCTTCTGAGTCCCAGCCACGTAATTACAGCAGTAATAATAGCTATCATTTTTGATGCCTCGCTGCCAAATGTAAAGGTTGTTAAGTTGTTTCTGTTACCTTTTCAGACTAGTCTGTTCCGCTGCTTTTTCCCTATTTGTGCTTTATCTACGACTGAACAATTACCAGAAACGTGATGAGGACGCCGTACGCGGAAAGTCATCCCCTTCTCTTTTTTCCCAATGACTCCGAGGTGCGTGTGAGCGGCCGTTATCTCGGCTGCTAATCAATGAAGCTGGGGCTAATGTGCGAAGTGACCTTTGTGAAGAGGAGGGAGGTTGTGCCAATATTATACTTGCAGTTTGAGTCAACTTTTGCACTTTGTCGTGTATTTGGTTGCGTGAGCTGCCCCCTTACTGACTTGTATTGCCGTATCATTTAGTAGTATATCAACCGAGTTAAGAGATGTCCAAAATTTGTCTTGTGTGTCAGTTGTGATGTTTTCACTGAGCAGGTGTCGTTACTGTTACGTGATGACCCCTGTTCTTCATGGTCTGAATTCCTTCTGTGCTCTCACCTCTTTGTGCTTCGTTTAGTTTGAAGCTATTCCTGCATATCTGTACACTTCCCAGTTTGGTGAAGTCAATGGGATTTTTACCGCTGGAATTAGACCCAGTTTACAGCAGCCTGTGGGTAAGCAAAGGTTATTCGCCAGCACTTCCCTTCTCTCCAATTTTATAGCGCTTAGGAGTCTGATGGATGGAGCACTCAATTATTTAGCATCTATCGAACTTTTGCTTACAACACCTAAACAAACACTAGTATTACCTACTTTTTTCCGAATATATAAAATATAATTCTGCTACATTAATCCACAAACTTAAAATAAGCATATGCTGTTGCTTAACCAGCCCTTTTAATGAAATGCGTTTTGAATTGAAATTTTAAGTATGCATGAAGACAGTAAGATACCATTTGCAGTGTTAGGATTTCAATAATGTATGGAATTAGCAGAGCTTTATTATATTTCTGTGCCTGTGTGCCCTCCGTAGAGTAAAAGTTGTAATAAATATAAGTTCAAAGGTAAAATTTTATTGCTGCGCATGAGAGGAGAAAAAATAAATTAGAGTAATGTAATCATGCTCATATATGTTATGAATTTTGAACAGTGTCTATTAGAAAGTTTGTCAAAATGTGCTTAGCTTTGAAAATACAGATTAACGCTGAAGGTTTAATATTGTTCTTCCTTATGTGCATATTCCTTGAGAATATAAGTGTAAAATATCTCCTGCCGAAAGCAATTGTCATAAAATGACACTTTCCCATTTTAATAGCTGAATAATCAGAACAGAAATATTTTCTAAGTTGCGGAGAGGTTATTGCTTTTTTCACACAAAGAAATTTAGTGGTAGAAAACCAAATTTTATCCAGATACTCTCCAGCTTTTCTGTTTCAGTACTTATATTTGAAAAGCGTGTCCAAATGCCTCCTGACAGTCTTGGCACTTCAGGGTGTTTAAAAAGGGGGGGGGGTTCATTTGATTTCATTTACTGATTCTGTGTTTTCCTTTAATCTAGTAGCAAAGTTAAAATAGTAGTTCTCCAACAGGAGCTGGAAAACCTGTTAGGGAATGGCTGGTTGGTATCTGTCTGGGCCCTTTACAGTTCATACATCTTTTTTTTTTCTCTGCTTTTGGAGTAAATGAGGAGCAGGTCAGCGTGGGAGGGCAGCTGCTGGCGCAGGTGCCTCTGAACTTGGCAAACAACATTTATCTGAACTGCCAGCTCAGCACACGGTGCGGGTTCAGCGTCTCTGAGAAAGCCCCAGCTTGATGAAATTTTGATATCAAAGATAAATCCTTCTCCTGTGTTTTCTCCACTTACCATCCCTTTACTTTGTCCTCTGTCATCTTCCTCTCTTGTCTTTCTGTGAGCAGAGGGTGTACCCTGGGGACACTACCAAAGCGTGGGCAGTGGCCCTTCTCACTCTTTTTAATACAGTCTTCAGCTTTTAGCTTCACCACTCAATTTGGAAAAAAAATGGAAGCTGTAAGTGCATACACACCTTATTTTGCTTTTAAGTGAGGGGGGCAGAGTCTTGTTTAATAACAACGGTCCAGCTCAGGTTGTGCCAGCGTCTGAACTCAGCTGCCGTGGCCAAACCCCTCCGTGTGTTTGGACTCTGAAAGGACGTGGTGGTGGAGGGTCGGCGTCCCCCACCGAGCAGAGACCTCCTGGGCACGTGGCGTTCCTATTCCGGCGTTCCTATCCCATTTCCCGGGTCGGGATGATAACGCCGGCCAACGATGCTTCATCTTGCTTTGTAAACGTTCAAGCGGGAGTACCCATCTCCATCCGAACCCTAGAGAAAGAGTGAACGTTTTCATGAGAAGTACTTTCAGCAGCCGAGAAAAAAGGCAGCGGAGCGTGCTGCCTTAGTTGGACCAGTAACATTGAGAGCAAGCTTCAGGCACAGTAGTGTCTCAAGGCTTCTGAGACGCAGGCAATGATACACATCGCTTTTTCTGATGCGCTAGAGATCTGTTATTCGTCACCTTTTAATTACACTACCCAGATACAAGGTCCTGTGCTGCTTACTGGGAGAGCTTTCCTTTTGGAAACCCTCATTGGAAATGACGTTTTTTGTTTTATTCCCAGTAACAAGTATAGTCACAGATTTTAGGTATATTTGGTTTTGAGACAATTTGGACTCTGAATAATAGGGGAAAACAATGATAGATTGTTTTCTCTTCTCCCCCTCCAAAGAACAACTGTCTACTTTAAATCCATGTAAACTTTCTGGAGACAGAAAATAACAGGAAACTTTTCTAAATAAACCTTCCACACTTTAGGTCGTAACAGGCAATTCCTGCCTTTCAATTCTTCTGTTGATGCCGTTGTAGCTGAGTTGTAAGCAGGAGGAGGCTGCTGTTACAATATAATCAGTGAACCAGTTCCAGAGGGTGGAGCAGTTTAGAGACCAAATGCACTTTAAATGGCACTAGAGGAATGATGCACTACCGCCTGAAAACGCAGGCATCGTTATTAATGATGTAATTAAAGTTCTACCTCATGGGCAAAGTGGAAGCACACAGAAAATATTATTAATATTGTGTTTCCTACATTTGATTTATCCCCATTTATGTACTAAATGATCTATGCAAAATACAGTGGAAATTAAACAGTCTTTCTAAAATTCACAACTTTATTATGTAAAAGTGGTTCAAGCATAGGTCAGGGTACATTAGCCAGAAGTAACTTAACCCATCTGAAAAATGTCTTATGCAGTTTAGTTGCATAGTTGATACTTGGCAAAACTGGTGTGTACACTGAGAGGTTTCACTCAGTAACCAAAGATCACGGGTTGCAATTTGCATTGCTTTTGTCAAGAACAGATTTCAGTCATTCATTTAGACCCTTGACTGATGATCGTCTGTGGTACTCGGTGAATGCTCTTCTTTACTGCAATCTTTTAAAAGCTATCGAATAGGACATCTTAATACCGCTCCGTTCTGAGTTTTGTGGATCAATTAGAGACAAGATTGGAAAAGAAACTACTGCTGTTAGTAGTAATAATAACAATAGCCTAGTATTTGGTCCTGCGCATTCTGAACATTTCCTGATAGACTGTGGAAGCTCTCAGAGTTGCTTTACGGGATTAGGCCAGGCTCTGCATCTGAACTAGAACACATTTTCGTGTTAACTGCTTCTAAATGAGCACTTAGTTCTAAGTCGTTGGCATAAATCTAATTTTAATTTACTGTTTTCATTTTCTTTTGCATTGATCGTCTTTTTGTAGAGATTCAATTGCAGACTTGGAGAAAGATGTTTTTCAGAGTCCAGATGGTATTTGCAATTATTTATTATCATTAGCATTCACTGTATCTGAAAACAAGACTTTTGCCAACTTAGATAAACCTCATCTGCTGCACTATTGTTTACAATTTTTCAGTGTCTTATGTTAATACAAACTCACTCTTGGGGCAATCTGTGGGGCTAGAAGAGAGAGAGTCGGTTATTCCCAATATATGGCAAATTGCTAACTTACGTTGGGAATGTTGCTTGGATAACAGTCAGTCATAGCCTTGATGGCTGTGAGCAAGCCAACAAGGTACGTCATTCTTAAGAGTAGCATGATCAGAACAAAAATCATAATAATCAAACCAGTAGGTATAAAAGCATTGCACTTTTCCATGCACGCACACTCAACTTTTCTTTTTGCGGTCGCTTACTGTGAGAGCACAATTACTGTAGTTTGCCCTTTGTAATATATCCCTTATAATTTTTTTTTGGACTTTCGAGAGTGAAGATGGCACCTTAAGTCTGCAAAAATGGAATGTTTAGAAATTTACAGCTGTGATGCAGTGGGAATAAAATGCCACCTTCTTTATTCTGAATTAAAATGCCTGAATTCCTCCACTAAAACTGTTCTGCCCCACTGCACAGATATATAAGTTGAAGTGGACTCTGTACGCTACTGGAATAAACAGGTCTATTAATAATTGTGTTTTTTCTTAAAGTTTTGGAAAGTTATGTATATTTTATGATATTTTAATACATTTGACTTATTTGTGTAATTGGGTTCTACAATATTTTGTGTTGATTAGCATTTGGAACAAAGCAGTACAGAGAAGAAAATAGAGGGACACCTGTTTCAATTATACCACAGCACCAATTTCAACAATAAATCTTAATTGCAATCAGTCTTGATCAACCCACCTGTGTAGATTCCCTCATTTACAACGAGGAGGGATAATGGACGAAAAAAAGTGCAAAGAGAGAGAACAGAAGAAACCCCGGAACACTAATAGGGATTATGCTTAGCTCTTATACTTCATGTTTTCAGATTGCTGTGCTCTGTTAATTATTACGAACAGCAGCCTGAATTTCTATGCTGTTCTCAGGGAATACAGTGAACCCATGTTTACTTTCAGGTGCCACGTGAGCAATTCCTCTTAATTCAGGAGGGGTTGTGCAAGCAGCCACAAGGTGGAATTAATTCTGCTTTTATGCCCAAGCCCAGCAGGTGAATCTGCAGCAAATTCCTTTAAATGACTACTTGTCTTTCTGTGTGGGATAGGAGAAACATCGGAGCCAATCTCTTAGGTAGGTAACCTCATGCAGCTGTATTATTTTTATTAACCTTGAGACTGGTAGCTGCTGTATAGTACTCCATAGAGGTATACCGGCATGTTCTCTGCAGGCTTGGCAGCTGCTCGCTATGTGCCTCCCCCCGTGCTCGCTTTCTTGGAATCACAAATCAATTTTCTTCTGTGCATTTACATAAAGAGGGAAAAACGGTTGTGGGTAAACAGTCCAAATTGCAGTAGAGCACGTATAGGAAAGAAAAACAAATAGCACTTTTTTTCCGTACTCCTCATCATCTTTTTCTCGTAACCTCTGTAATGATCACTTGGACAGAGGTAAGGGACAGGATGGTGGCCAGTGATGCAGGGATTTGGGCAAGACTTCTGATTTTATGGTGATTTCGTAACATATTTCCAGGCATACTGTTTCTTTTGCACGTTTATTCTCATTCCCTCTGTCCGTTTTTCATACTTTTCACCTTTGCTTTTTCCTTATTCTCCTGAGTTGTTATTCCCTTTTTCTTCATTGTGCATTATGTCGTTAAAAATGTTTTTTCTTTAATCTAATGCATTGTTTTTCATAGTTGCATTTGAACTAAATCTTTTGACTCAATCCCTTAATGATTGTCTCATCTATTCTTTTTTTTTTTTCCTGAGAATGATCCTGGTTGTGTTTATTTCCTCTTTTCCATTGTGAATGGCTTGTTCTTCTTCGCTGCTTCATCTTTCTTCATGATAGATCTTCACGTCCATTCGTCTTCATTGCTATTGCGTTCCTCTTCTCTGCTATGGGGCTCTGATAATAGCGATGGACCACTGCAATTAAATTTATTCCATACACCACTGCTTTCCCTGACAAACTGACACCGCTCTTCTCCGGTGTTCTTACCTGTTGACTGACATTAAGAAAAGTCAACCAGGAGCCAGGGCTTTCAGTGAAGCGTGACATTGGTCTCCGAGTGACGACTGTACACGGCAAGCCCTGGATGCTTTAAGGTAGCTCTAAAGCTGGTCATGCAACATGGAAAAAAACCCCGCGATGTTGTGATGAGATGAACCCATTCAAAATGGTTATAAGAAATTTCTCCTATTGTTGTAGTTTGATTGTTATTGCTTTTAAATGTAACATTGTCGTTAGCTGATGAGGTGCCTAGGCCAAGATATTGTCAGCAGACAGCTTTCTCTGAACGCAATTGCCATTAGCAAACTGGCATACAGTCAATAGGAGTTCTTCTGAATTTACTGCTGCCTGTTGACATCTTATTCTGTTACAGGCAAGTATTTAATCAAAGTTTATTGTCATTCTTTTCTGAGATTTAAGTGGGACATAAAATTTTACGATAGGTATAGTATTTTAGATGACAGCTTCATTATTTCCACTGAATAATTTGAAATGCTACAAGGAGAAATATTGATGTCAAACCAGTAATTGCCATTAAATATGCAGCATTTTTGCAACAGTCATTTGTGCAAAAAATAAATTTTCTGAACTTGTAGGTAGCAATGCAGAACCGTCTGAAATGCAAATTCCTTCGTCTTGAGCCTTTCCCCACCATGGAGGTGGGTCAAGGCTCCACGCACGTGTGCAAATCTTCAAAGTAATTTTTCAAATTTTCCTTTTAAAAAAGTGAAGATGGTATAGTGGTGAATGTCAAAAGGGAGGATACTTGTTTTGTTTTTGAGTTGATCTTTCGATTCCTGCTGCCTGATGGGATTTGTATTTTTGCTGCTTTAAGTCGTATCCTGTCCAGTGGACGTTCCCCACGTTGTAATACCTTTCTCCTGGCCCAGGAGGGACATCTGTGGCAGGTGTAATTAAACCGTGTTGTAGGGGATGCTGAGAAGACTGAGACTAATGTGCCAGAGCTGTGATTGCTGCAAGGCGTTACGTAAAGGAGGCAGATGCAGTTTAAGATTGAACTGATTCAGAATGAAATGTTCCTCTTTATTCAGTGCCTTGCCGTGGAGTGCGTTATTCAGGATCGTGGGAGTGGCTTCTCCTTCTAGGATGGAAAAGACAATAAGAAAAAAATTAAGTTTCTGCAAAAAGCAAGCTCTTTAGTTCAAGGAGGGCTTTATGTCATTGGTTGTTTTGTTTCCCTTGTTGGGAAGAATTTAGATTGCTTTTAGGTGGATCAAAAATTCCACTCAGAATTGTACTTCTCCATGGAGCTCCTCTGTTACTTTGTCAAGACATTCAAATTAGGGACTGGTACATTAGGTAATGATCAACTTTATTAGCAAATATATTTACAAAAATGCCATGCTTGTCTCCTCTTTCATAATTATTACACCCTGACTTTGGAAGAAAATGGATTCAGTCTTTCCTATATTGAAATATTATGTGGTGAATATATCTCGGGTATTTAGCTTTAATCACTATACTATTCAAGTACAAGGCAATCAGTTAAAAAATGTCATTAGAGTTGGTCAGGATGCTTGCAATAAAACATTTTTTGTAGAAAACTGTAACATTTTTCTTACCTAAAACTTTTTTTTAGGAAAGCATGCATTCAGCAAGGCCGAGAACAAAAACTGTGCTTAAAACGTGAAATAAAGAGCATGTGAGAGGGAACACTGTGGCTCCTGGGATGCTGGAGTTGCCAGTTCAATTCCTATACCTGATGTAGATCAGAGGTTGGAACTTGTGTGTTGTGTCTCACAGGTGATGGCTAAAAGCCACGCACATGTAGTTATGCTCTTGCTCTCTCTCTCTGCGCCCCCCCCTTTAAAATATGTTTTTTGAAAGATCTGGATTTTGTCCTAATATGGAGTATAAAAATTTGAAAGCTTTGAAACCTTAAAACATTTCATAATAGGGAAAAATAATTTCCCCTCGACTCGCAGCCCTGTTGTATTTCTTAGTATGGAATAAGTCAAAAAGCAATATTTTCAAGGTGCTGTGTTGATCATTACTAGCGCAAATCAATTAGTAGCTGTAACTCTTTGTAAAATGTAGGTACGCTTCTGTTTTACAGCTAGTGCTTTGCATGTGCAGTTGTCTCAGCAGGAGTTGCTTGTGGTTACCCTAAGGATAGAAAGCACTTCCCAAGGTTCCCCCCAGTCTGAGCCCCACTTCATTGCGTCCTCGACATTAGGATGAAACTGTTCAGTTGCTCAGTCACCATCCTAACCAGGGCTCCAGTTGCATCGCAGTAACAGCTGTGGATTTGTACTGTTCCGTGTTACAGCCGAAAAAATACTCTTCAGAGTAAATGTAATTCCTTGAGACTAATTCTGGGCACTTGGACAGTATCAAGGGGGGGGAAAAAAATGAAATGAACAAGTTGTGTCTGAAGAAATCCAACAAAGGTAGTGGTGGTAACCTCTGGGGTGGGTTGGATTGGATGGGCTGGATCTGGTGCAAGCTAACTAGAGGACCCCACAAAACCTAGGACTTTTAATTTTTTTTTTCTTTTTCTTTCTTTGAAAATGCCTTCTGCCCTTTTGCCTTGGATGGCTCAGTTTACTGATGAACGGATCAAGGATGCTCTCAGTTTATTCCAATGTCACAGCAAGCTGCAGACAGGAACCAGTTTCCCACCAAGAGACTGCTCCAGGCTCTGACCAGGAGAGACTGGCTCCCTGAATTGCCATCTGGGTTTAATTCCTGGTTATCACAGGGTGAACTTCAGAGCAATGTCATGGGTTCTCATCTAAAAAATTCAAACGGGGACCAAAGTTGTAGCTGTGGGTCAGTGCTGTCCCTTTCCCTGTTTTCCCCGAAGGAAAGTTGGCTTTCACCAAGACTTGGCATCCTTCTGCGATCCCCCACCCTGCTGCTCTCCAGGGCTGATTTCAGATGCTGCGTCTTGAGATCTAAACATGTACTTGGGTGAGAATTCGTATTATGTTCCGATGCATAATTTAGGTGCTTAAAGGCACCCTGTAGAGAGGGAGAAAGCCTCCTCTAGAAAGACTATTCAGAATATCTAAGATAAGAATTACACCTTCAAGGTACTGGGTGGACAATTTGGAAGCTCTGGAGAATTTAATATTCTCTGTAAATCTGTGACAATGCATAAAGCACACTTCAGATGTGTCCTGTACTAGTATTTTTCATGGAAAATGAAAGATGATTACCTCTCTTTGTAGTATATGGTAGTTTTCTGAGAATTCTCTGCCAGGCGGCTGGTAGAGAAGAGCGTTTCCCTTCTGCAGTAATACAAGCCAGTAATTAAACCTGAACACAGCGAACAGAGCTATAAAGTAAATCAAAGTCAGTGTTGAATTGTACCTTCATGCACCGGGTGGTAAACTCTTTATAACAAAACTCAAAGCTTCCTTTCTTTGCTGAGGAACCATGAATTGCAGCCTCTGTTTGCAGCGTTGCTGTTGCTGTCACCTCCTGTAAATCCAGCATGAAAAGAAATCACAGAGGAAAGAAGTTGAAAGCACATTTTGCTCCTTTCCCTCCCTTCCCCACAGGGTGGTTGCTCGAAAAATCTGTGGCACCTGGGCTCACAGGTGGAGGAAGCCACCCCAAAGGAGACCCAAGTGTTTTGAGCCATCTTCGGAGTGGAGTGGCTTGGACTTCACAAAGTCTGATTAAATCAGTGGAAAGGCTCCCAGGGCTTTCAGCAAGTAAGGTTTTCTCTAATGCTTACATCTCTGGCACTATCTGATTGGTGGAAAAATTCAGCTAAATCCAGAATCTGGTGAACTTCATGGCGTTCCCCTGCCTTGAAGTCCATATATAATGAAGATAACTTCTTGCACGGACGGGGGACGGGGCACACTTGCAGGGCCAGCATCCCATCTCATCCCTTCTCGTTCAGAAGCCTGTCGCTGACTGTTCGTGTGCTTCCCTGTGAGTGATGGGAGAGGAGGACAGATGTTTTACCCTACTTCACCAAAGCATATAATTTCTTGATGCTACTGTACCATTGACTCCTAAAATCACGCCTGCCCAGGATGCCCTCATGTTATCTGCCGCCGTACAGACAAGCTGTCAAAATGTTAGCAGGGATTTTGACGCTAAAATGACTCGGGAAGACAGCTGGAATCAGGCTTACAGGTTTATTTGGGGTTTTTACATTGTTTTTCTGTAAAGATAGTTCTCAGGATTATGTGAGCATCCAAAGCAGCAGTGGTGATAATGGGCTAGTCGAAGTGAATGATGGATTAAGCTTGGTTCGCAGGGGTGCTAAACTCAGTACCGATGGGGCTTGTCTGTAGGGAGGGCGTTGGTCTCCATTTTCTTATTCAGCAGACTTAAAATAGTAGTGCAAAGGCTGGGCATATTGAGCCTTTCCTGATGAGCGTAGACAAGTGCAAGGGAAAGGGAGCATAAAAATAAAGTATTTTTAAACATATCTTGCAGTCTGATTGCCTGCTAGATTCTCCGTTACTTCTCATAATATGCTTGAAAAGTTTTATTTCTGCCTCGAGGGCGATGAGCCTGTCTTCATTTAGGGATGCAACTGCAGATAATACCACTGTGCTATTGACAGTTTTATGTACTCTCGCTAGCAGCCTGCCTCTCTTATTTACTCACTCGTACATGTGTTGCCTTGCAAAAGCAGTGCAGTTTTCTCCCCTCCTAGTTATAATTGCATCCTGGGCCGCCTTGTTACAGAGCCTGTTCCTTGTAGTGTCAGGTGAAAGAGCCAGTTGTTGCCATTATAAATTGTATTTTTTTTTTTCCTGCGTGTAATTGAGCCTGGATAGTCATTGTGTTTTTTCCTAGATTCATAATTAAAGAAACCTCAAAGGAGAGCTTTGTAACTATTATAAGGGCAAAAGAGGAGGTAACGTTCGGCTTGAGCTTGGTGTTTATAAACCGGTAGATTTGAGCTTCCAGAAATTTCAGATTTGTAGCTGAAAATTCATGAGGGTCTAGAAACACTACGCAAGAGAACAGTGTAACAAAGTCAGTCGCGTCTGTTCATCACTTGAATTATATGCGTAAGTCATGGAATTCGGTACCAAAAGAGTTACGTTTTATGAATTTTTATGAATTATGATGTCCTCATAAATTCTGTGCAATTAATAAAACTACTGGACATTTAATTTGTTATT
Organism: Mycteria americana; assembly: GCF_035582795.1. Lineage (NCBI taxonomy): Eukaryota > Metazoa > Chordata > Aves > Ciconiiformes > Ciconiidae > Mycteria > Mycteria americana. Next base: position 37,396,918 of record NC_134373.1, read on the forward strand.
TTAAAAAAAATTTCTATGTTATTTTGCTTTTTACAACCAATAGTCCCATGTGTTGGACTCCACACGACATCCCTCTTGCGTGCTTTGTTTTGCTGCTCATTCTGCCAGCTGTTCTTTTGGTTGGTAGGTTTTTCCCCACCTCCTCTAATGTCCTACTATTTTGTTGAAAGGAGTTATGGAAAGATCCTTCTCATCAGGGGGTATACTTTGGTCCAGGTCCCTTGGTTTGTCCCCAACAGGAAGTATTTCTTCCGTGGATGGGGGTGGTCCAACGGATCCATTAGTTTGGATCTCCTAGTTTTTGGGTGAGAAGCTGAGTCGGAAATGGTGCATGGCTAGTTCTGGTGAGGTTGCAGGAGAAAGACCAAAACGCCTGTTGGACACTTCTGTGGCCTACAGGAAGAAGAATATTGCCTTCTGTGGGGACCTGAACAATTTGTGTTGTGGAAAATAGGTTCTGTAGGTGGAGATTGGGGGAAAACATGGGGCAATTGTCATCAATTCTGTTGATAATTGGTATTAAAGCTTTTTATTGATTGAATTATCTCATTCCTCATGCTTGCTTGCTTTATAAAGTGGACTGCAGCCAAGATGTCACACGTAGAACTTGAAACACATTTTTTTATTTTTTGCTTTTCTGAAGAAATACTTAAGTCAGTTGCTCAAGTATTATACTTTCAAGCCTGAAGCCTTAGCACGTGTTCTTTTGTAGTATATTCCTCCACAGGCAGACAGACGTTTGACATAAAGTTAGTCTGTTTGATGCAGACCGTGGATATTGAACCAAGTTCAACCTTCCTCCGTGCCCGTCTTGTCTTGTTTGCTCCAGGTGAAGAAGTACCACATCACCTCTGCTCAGAGCTTCCCCGTCCTGAGGTTGTGGCTTGTGAAATCCCTTGCGCAACGGACTGTGTCATCAGCGAGTGGTCCCCGTGGTCCCCATGTTCCCACTCATGCTCCAGTAAAAATGCCGAGGGCAGTCAAAGCAGGAGTAGGTCCATCTTGGCCCTTCCAGCCGAGGGTGAGTGGTAAATATTTTGGATTAATTGCTCTTTGTTTGTTTAATGAGTTGACTTGTATTCCTCAGCCAACCTGTATTTAGACCAGGGCTAATCCCAATACTACAGCAATGAGGAGTAATTCTTAATATTTGTTTGTACTTTATGCCTAGCTACTAAAATACCTTTATGGGCTTCAGTTAATGCATGTGTCACAGAGAAATTCTGTCACAGTTCAAAATTATTTACTTCAGCCTATGAATTATTGTCTATCGTGGGCCAGTCTGGGTGTGAAGTTACTTCAGGAGAGCTACATCCTATACTAATGAAATTGCTGCATGACACAAACTCATCATGCGCGTGTCTTTATAAAGGAACATATTAGTGGTGATTTAGAAAATAGCAGTGAGCTGTGAAAAATGAGGAAATAGAAAAGGACCTGTTTACTTTATTAATGCAGACCTAGAATATATTGACCTTCGTGTTTTTCTGTTGGAGTAAGTAAATAGCTCTTGATGAACATACATGCTTTTCTCTGGATCTTCATGGACACATCACGCGTCTGGATTTTTACGTATCAACATCAGCGATACAACTATTTACACAAACTATTCGTATTAGAAGTATAGTCTCCTAACTACAATTACACATATAGTAATTCATTTACGTGTTGGTTTATCACACAGGATTTGAATGATAACACATCAAGTGCATAAAAACTCATAAGATGTGAGCAGGTCTAACCGACCAAAGCCTTGTTGACACAACAAAAAATATCTACTGTTGTCAGCACTATGTGCAGCTAATGCAGCAGCAAAACACTTTTAGATGCAAATCTAGTCTAGGACAAGCTCTGTTAAGTGCTGTTTTGTAAATTATCATTAAAGCCACCTACTGTTTCTGAGGCAATGTAGGAACTTGATCTTGCACACCCTTACTCATGTGAATGGTCTGTATTCACATAAACATCCTTATAAGCACTTGCAAAGAAAATTGGGACCCTTCAGGATGAAAACTGCTATATAATTGTCGACTGAATGATAATAACTACTACTAAAAAAGTCTATGAGCTAGAGAATAATTAAAATGAAAAAGACAGTTGACTTCATATTTTCCATGGAAGTAGCGAAATGCAAATAACAGATAAACATGGAATTATGAAAGTGAAGTGTTGAAGTGAATTCTGGAAGTACATAAGCTCAGTCATCTCAACCTGAAACACGCTAAACTAAAAATGACGTGCTTTGAACTGAATACTTTTAAGTTTCTCAGGAAGGAATAACTAACTATTAAACTCGGACGCCCCAGCTTTTTCTGTACATCTTTAGCAATGAGTACCATGGTTTGCTATGCAGTCACACGTCTGCATGCAGATACATCGTTATTGGTTTGAATTTGTGGAGAGTGGCAGTGGATTTAATACCATTATGACTGCAATACTAAGGCAATGTTATGTTACCTGCTTTCTCTGACGCTTTCATACTCAAGCTCACGGCTGAGCCACCAACTTCTACAGAGCTCTGGTACCTTTGCAAGTGACGTTTCGTTTGTCCTCTGTCAACTGAGGCAATGTTGGCTGTGGCTCTACAGTCTGAGGACTTCTGGGTGACAGGCTGGATGGCAGCCCACAGCCTGACTTCAGTTCAAACCCTTGGGTCCTTTTCTCCAAGCTGTTCACCGCATCCCACAATATGATGACCAGGAGGCTGTTGATGAAACTAGAGGGGCTTGGTTTAAATCGGGTTTTAAAAGAAATTTCTTTACACAGCAAACTTCTGAAACTTGGTACAAGAGGAGATTGTGGAGGCAGGCAGTCTCAGCAGGTTTAAAACAGATTAGAGGAACTGGTGAACAACAGGTCTATAAAAGGTCCATAAATGCCTACTAAAAGGGCGAGGCAGTGGCTTGCTCTCCTGCTTTCCTTGTACAAAAGTCAGTGAACTGCAGAAAGTGGCCAGGCTCTTGTGCTTTTGCTAAACAGCATCTCCTGCTTTCAATTTTGCAGACAGACTGCTAGTTTGGATGGACCAAGTGGCATTCCTTATGTTTTTAAGTTAAAACTGCCTTGTTGTTACTGTCCCTTGTTTAGGAGAGCTTCCTTACCATGGGTATTCTTGAACAAAAACCTTAATTTTTCCCTGGGAAGCTCAAAATTTGGGTTAGATCTTTTCTTTTTATCTTTTCTTGATGGACTGGGCATTTTGCCATTTGCTTGCTACATTTTTTTTTTTTTCACATGTGCTCAAACACACAAGAGCAATAAATGGTCTGCATTTTTCCTGCCAAGTCGAAATCGTCAGGAAAGTAAGTTACCTGGGGCATTTTCTACTCCACCATCATACTAAACATGTCTGAGACTGAACACTATGTGGAACAGTCCATTTTCATGAAAAGATGAACGGTAATGTGACGTGATTATCCAAATCAGCGTGCTGAGAAATTTCTATCCCTCTCTCTCTTTTCTCAGTGCTGTTGATTGTGGCCGTTTGGGGTCTGAGAAGGCTCAGTCCTGCGAGGCGATAGGCGTTCCTTCGAGGAGCAATATGCCTTCATCTCCTGTTGATTTTAGTAGGGCATAAAGATGCTCCGAACCTCACGGTATCTGGCCCCAACGCTTCAGTTCTTTCAAAACCTGTAGCACTTTTGCCATGTCACACATTGCCAGGTTCTCCCTCCTGGAAGAGAATGGTTTTGATTTTAGTCATTTTAACTTCTTTCTTCCTAAAACGACAGTGCTTACTCTTACAATTTCACTGCATTACTCCTTAGCTTTTGAGCGATGAACATCTGCCGCTTTTATGGGATAAATTCAGGCTGCTGGCTAGAGTGTTAAAGCTTCTGGGGAGGCTGCTCAAACTCCTGTACTTTGTGGATTTATTACACGTTGTTGACAAAGTGCAGTAGCTTGGCAAAATCTTTGCACACCAATTCGAAGGATGCTGTTTCAAAAAAGTAAAGACTTCGTATTCAAAACCTAGCTTTCAAGTTTTGCCCCCTTGTTTTGCAGGTGTGGGTATCATTTGATACATTCCTCCATCAGTACGGTTCAGCACCCTCTACAGCTCAGCTCTTTAAGGCAACGCGTGAACAGAGTCCGAGTATTAGAGAGATGTTCCTCCTTGGGAAATTAGCAAGGAGAATGAACATAAAAATAACGCTTAATTTGTCTTTAAGCCTAATTGCATGTTTGCTGAGTGATACTGGCATTTAAATGGAATCAACTTGGCTGTGTGTAGGAGTATCAATAAGGTAACTCAGAAATATGCTTTGCCTATTTCTGTTTCCATTATGAGTTGGAATACAATTTTATGCAAGGCTAGTTTAATGGGGAAACAATATTTTAGAAGGTTGTTATTGCAACCATAAAGGTCAACAACTTTATTTAAGCTTTATTTATTTATTTTTTTTTAAATGGGAAAAAAAAGATATTAAGCAAACCTCTACCACTTTTATTTATTTTTCCATGTCTTCCTTTTGCCGCATGCAGTAAGATAAAATATGGTGTTCTCTTGACTCTTTTCAGGTGGAAGAGCCTGTCCTCCTGACCGAGCCCTGCAGGAGCACCGTGCCTGTAATGGTCACCCGTGCGTGCATTTCTTCTGGGAGACCTCTCCCTGGAGTTCCTGCTCTAAAGACGCGCTGGTAACTGCGCTCAATGCAACCATTAATTGGAGCGGAGAAGCCGCTTGTGGAGTGGGCGTACAGACAAGGAAAGTCTTCTGCATGAAGAGCAGTTCTGGCCAGGTCACACCTAAAAGGTATTTAAAGAAAGGTTATTAGTGGTTATTTGTAGTTACAATACATGACATATGAAGGCATTTTCAGCTAGTGTAGGGAATCTGCAGCTTTGAAAATAATTACCTTTCAGGACTAATTCTCCAGCTACTACTCCATCACTATTATGAAAGGTATGCTAATATGTGACAAAAATATATAGCTAGCCCATTTTTAATTTTCTGTGTAAATCCAAGCAAAATGCATGCTTTTAGTGGTGTGGATTTTTTGCTGTAGCTCCTCTGTTACTCTAATTTACAGTTTTCTGCAAGTATTTTTCCTGAAGGACAGGTGTGAGGAAAATATAAAGTACATCTGAATATAACTTTCATCAATACATTATTAACAATGCTCTAATAAAATAGAAAAAGTAAATAGAGTTTGCATTATATTTACACCACAATAAGGCAGAACCATATGTGTGATCTATATCGTTCAGTTGATTTATATAGCTTCTATAGTGTGATACCGACACAAAATTACGTATTCTGCAGTACAAATATTCTGAATTTCGCTTTGCTTTACTTAATGAGGAAAATAAGTAGCACAGATGTTTTCCCTAATATCAAAAAATCAAGACGTTGCTAATTATTTTTTGCACTGTTAATGAGTCTAGAGACTTACAACCGAGTTTCATTTCTTATTGTAGCTCTCAAAACAATCCTGTTCGTATAAGCAGACTGCGTTGATTTCAGTAGTTAATTAAAATTCTTGAGGTTAATGAGATTAATTAAATAAAAGGAAAGAAATTTAGTATTCATTTCTATCTAGAATCCATTGATATGCTGTAACTTTACCTAATTAAACATATTGTTTATAGAGTTATATAATGTCTAAAATAGTTGTTTGCCCCCACCACTTTTGAGATGGTGTAAGGGGAAATAGAACTGAAGGGGTAAGTAAATCGTAGAATCACAGAATCGGAGAATGCTTGGGATGGGAAAGGACCTTTACGGGTCATCTAGTCCAACCCCCCTGCCATGACCAGGGACATCTTCAACCAGACCAGGTTGCTCAGAGCCCCGTCCAGCCTGACCTTGAATGCTTCCAGGGATGGGGCATCTACCACCTCTCTGGGCAACCTGGGCCAGTGCCTCACCACCCTCATCGTAATAAATTTCTTTCTTAAATCCAGTCTAAATCTGCCCTCCCTTAGTTTAAAACCATTGCTCCTTGTCCTGTCACAACAGGCCTCGCTAAAAAGTCTGTCCCCGTCTTTTCTATAGGCCCCCTTTAAGTACTGGAAGGCTGCTATAAGGTCTCCCCGCAGCCTTCTCTTCTGCAGGCTGAACAACCCCAACTCTCTCAGCCTGTCCTCGTAGGAGAGGTGCTCCAGCCCTCGGAGCATTGTTGTGGCCCTCCTCTGGACCCGCACAGAATTTCACAGAATTTCAGTGGTGTCAGGATTTCAGTGGACATTCAGAATGTCACAGAATTTCAGTGGACGTTCAGAATGTCACAGAATGTCATAATTTCGGAATTTCACAGAATTTCAGTGGACACAATTTCAGTGGTGGAAAAATCCTGTGAAAAGAAGAGATTTGTGTACTGAGGACTTCAGAAAGGGGCTCTCCTTGGCTTTGATGTCATAGCTTCAGTGCTGTGGTGTTCCTCGTGTAATGGAAATGGCTGGAGCAGAAAGGACTGTTGAGTCCTTGAAAAAGCTTCTTATTGAAATTGTTTCTGTTGCTGCTGTGCTGCGTATTGTTCTTATGGTGATAATCATCTTAAAAATAGAAAACCTAGACCTCTAGAAGTCTTTAGGAAGGTGGTTCTAAGTGAAGGAATAAAACCTCCGTGTTTCAGAATTACCTCGTTACTGCTGGGGAGGGACTGGGCTGGGCTGGTGCTGGAGGGGAGGGGAGGGCAGCCTTCCTCGCCGCGGGCACCGGCTGTGGCTGTATTGTATTTTATGTTTGAGTTGATGAAAACTGACCCAAAGTAACGTTGGGTTTAGAACTGCTGTGGTGAAAGTCTGCCGTTAACATGGTTTCAGAAAGGGGATACGTTATGTAAATAAATAACCTTTGTGTGTTGGCATACTGATTTTTTTTTTTTGTATTCTGCATTTTTCCTGATTTCGTGAAGAAATATTACACCATATCTGAAGAAGGTGCAAGGCACAGAAAGCCAAATAAAACTAAAATTTTTGCAGAAAAATATTTCAACATCTTCTGTTAGATAACAAAATTCTGCCCTCTAGGATAATCATGCTTAATGAGAAGACATGTCTCTGTATTTATTTTCTTTTGAATTATACCTCTAAGTATCTTATTACTATCTCAGTAACAGCATGACTTTAAGATTTATTTTCTTTCCTAGTAGGGTCTAATGTGGCATATTCCTCTTTCAAATGGGGTAATTTTGGGTTGCATGCATTACTAAGTATTTTTGAGTGATCTTTCTAAATAATAAAAATTAAAAAAGAGTAATTCCCTTTCTAGTCCCCCATTTGAAATGCAAGGTCTGCCTGATCCCAGAAAATTATCCCTTTTCCACCCTTTGAGTTTTTAAATATTAACTGTCTGTCTCTGAAACTTTTATTAGAATATGCATGACATTTTTCATTTAGGAGTTAAAAAAGAATTTAAAAAAAAAAAATCACAAAACGAGGCTTGCTATGAGCAGAAGTGATATCTTTGGTATGGCAGTATGCTCACAGCCCTGTGAGAGTCTTAGGAGTAAAATATTTCCCTGTAGTTTCAATTTTTTATTATATTTTATCTTTGTATTTGGATCGATAGATGTCCAGAGTCCATCAGACCTGAGACCATGCGGCCATGTCTCCTCCTCTGCAAGAAAGACTGCGTTGTTACGCCTTTCAGTGAGTGGACTCGCTGCCCAACAGCCTGTCAGCCTGGTAAGCCTTTAAGAAGAGGTCAAAATTTGTGGAAAAATGAGAGAATTGGCCTAGAAACGTGCGGAGGTTGTAGTTCACGTCGGCCCAATAATTTTTAGGGCATTCATCTGAATGAGTTTTGGATTTGGGGTGTTGACATTGATGTTGGGGGCAGGGGGGGGTTGGAATCCTCGTGAGCAGATTTGGAGATGTAAGTTCTCTTTACCTGGAATAAATTCCTTCTGGGCTTCTGCCATCAAAGTCAGAAGTCCAAGGCCCCAGTGTTGTATGGCTATACGTGGAAGTGTTACATTACATGAAATTTATTTCTCTTGACCAACCTAGATGTATGTACAGGGTTGTGCAAATAACCCCTGCGCTTCGTGGTTTTTCAAGGACCATACAGGTCTTTGATCTAGTTGGTTAGCTTTTGGACACTAGGAGTTCAGCAAAGTTTCTTTATTTTGACCCAGTGTTGGTTTTTGTGACAATTTTGTGTGTTTCATTAATTGTTCAGATGAAAGCCTTCTCAGTTATCAGAATATTTCATTTTTGTTGGAGGCTTCCTTGCCCTTCAAAGATTTTCAGTGGATGCTCTAGTTATGCTCTAGGATGTCCTTGATAGATTTTACAGGAAAATGAGTTGCTTTCTAAAACAGTGAATCCTGTTTTAATTAGGAATTTATTTTTAGACTTTAAATGAGCTGCGTATGAAGAAGTAGAATAAATTACCTGGTAAATTACTTTGTTTATTAAATAATAGTCTACAATTAAAATGAGAAGAAATTAATTATTTAACCTCCTTGGCAGTGTTATCACTTTAATATAATTCTAAATTAAAACTTCTTAGATGGGGGAGTTTGCTTTTTGCTAGATCTGTTATTGATATGGCTGCATTGCAAGATTATTTTTTTTAATTTGCATTGAGCAATTAAAACCTCAGCACAATAATGAAATTTCAAAACCACTGTACGTATGTGAGTTTTTAGGGGTTTTGGGTTTTTTTTATAGAAAAGTTGTATTTAATGAAAACAGTATACAGATGGTGAATTACTAAGCACATCCAGCAGGAACAGGTATTGCCTGGCAGATTTAAAATTAAATGTGTACCGGCATAAGATCAGAGCTTAGACAAACATGCAATCACTAAATCAGGTTTACACAGAACTTTACCAGTTAAGCTGTTTGTAGTTTACCTGAGAAAATGCGTCCAACTTTACTATCTAACAATAAAAAAGCTGACATTTTCCCTACATTTAAATGTCATCAGACAACAGGCTGTCTTCTGGCGAAGGATTATCTCATACCTCAGAAGTGTAGACAGCAGTGAACTTAGGGCAATAACAGATGGACGGACAACATAATTCACAAAAGAAGTGCAATTGAATCCAAACACCTGTTGGTGAGGCAGGAACAGGGAGGTTGTTGCAAGTTATTGATTCTCTGCCATTTCAGATACTTAAAGGTGACAACTGTCTACCACAGTCTTCTATAATATATCTGTTTTAATGGGTCTTTGAGGATGAATTGAAACAAGAATGAAAGAATCAATAAGGAGGTTTCAGAATACGAAATGATTTGAATGAGCGGCATGTAGATTTTCCTCTGTCACCTCCATACCTGGTGGTGAAGGTGTCCTGGGGAGGTAACCAACTTTCAGCATGGATGATGTGCTCTCTGGTCTGTCAGCATAGATTTAAAATGGGGAGATTAAAAAAAGCAAACACCTCACGATCATCTCCCTCCTGAGAAGAGATGGTACCTATAAGTACCTCTCCTCTTCTGGGCAATGGTTGTCCAGGGGGAAGGTTAGAAATTTCACTGTTGTTTAATTCTCTGAACAAGTTTACGTGAGATGTTGGGTAGTAACTGTCCAATTTCTTTCCCCATGCCTTAAATCAAATTTGAAATGAGATGGGGTAAAATGGGTAAAATACATGGCGTGCCACGGTAAGAAATTCCAGTGACCTCTACCTTGTGTCAGACAGTTTCTGTCAAGGATCTGCCACTTCCAGTTCTCATAAACAAACACTCAACCAGAGTTGGTCAAAGTTAAAGACTTATCCCTTCAAAAGCTCTTACCTGCACAAAAATACTGAAGACGGCTCTGATTTTGGTGACTAAAATCTTGGAGAATCTGTCCTTATTATTTGGGTGCTCAGAGTCTTGTGGTGACCAGACTTTGCCTTTCCATCTGGTCAGGAGCAAAGAGGATGAAGCTGAATGTTTTGCATACTTGCCTGTCAGTGTTTAAGAGGCATTTGGACAATGCCCTTAATAACATGCTTTAACTTTTGGTCAGCCCTGAATTGGTCAGGCAGTTGGACTAGATGATCGTTGTAGGTCCCTTCCAACTGAAATAGGCTATTCTATCCTACTCTATAAAAGCTGGACCAGCTATTCTGTCAAGGTACAGCAGACTTTACAGTAGTGAGAAAGGACTTTGTCCCTCATCCGGCAACGGTGATCCACCTTTCTGAGCCCTGGGCAGGGTACCAGCGAAGCCATGGGGGACAAATGCAGAGGAAGCAAAGATACAAGAGCAAGGGAGGAACGAGACGAGTGGATTGATAGGAGGAGTCGTATGGGTCCGTAAGGAGAGGAGACTGGTGGGACAGGGAGGTGGGAGAGGAAGCAGAGGCAAGGCACCCTCAAAATTCTCAAACAGCATTATGTGAGTTACAAAGTCAAGGATACAGAAGTTAAGATTCTCTTGAGATCCTGAGGCTTGATTTTTTCAGGAGGGCAAGCAGTCATAGCCATGCTTGAAATCAGCTGAAGTTCAGCTTTAAAAGGACAGTCCTACATAATGCTAATACTCTGGAAAATCAGACTATAGCAATTTTAAATGAGATATAAAAATTATGTTCATTAACATTTGTAAGGAATGCTGTAGAAAAGCCAATGAGGAAATTCAATTTTGAAAATGGGGTTTGAATAATGTGCAATAAATGCTGAGGATAATTTAGTTTCTTGAGGTGAAGAAAATTACTGTGGGAAGCTCATTTAGGTTTGGTACTGATTAATAGGAAGGAAATGGCTAAGATTCTAATGGTGGTAGATAATTTAAATGAAAATCATCACAAAGTGATAGAGTTCACGATTCTTAGAAGGGAAGGATGGCAATATCAGCAAGACATTTAAAAGACAGACTTCAAAAAACTCAGAGAATTGGTAGCTATACCTCTTGGGATCATGTTCTATGCAGATGGGAGTGTAGAAGACCTAGAAGCTATCAAGAAAAACTGTATGAAGGGCTGAAGCCCAGCTGGACTCTACTTTCTATCCTGAAACTATTATAAGAGCAAGCCAGTAGTACAGGAGAACAAGGTGTGCGTAGGTCTGTATACGACTTGCATGTTCAAGCTTCAAACCATGGAGAGCAAACATCAGAGACAGCTAGCACAGCCCTGTCTTTAGCTTTTCTCATCATCAGAGTTGTTCAGAACCTTATTTCCTTTTTGGTTGTCAAATTGTTTCACAAAAATTAGAAACAAGCATGTAACTGAAAGTGAATGTAAAAAATACAGTATAGAAATCAAGAATGCAAGTTAAGCTATAGGAGGATATTAGGTAACAAGAATTACATAAATGGATTAGAAGTAAGGGGAAGCTGAATGAAATATTTGTCCGTTACTTACTGAGAAACGAAGGAAACAACATGGGGAATGTGCAATTGCTGCTGTTGTTTCCTGTCTGCAGCCAGGAGAGGAACGGACTAAAGAATAAGTATTTCAATAAATTAGATGTTCCCATGTCAGCAGGGCTGTGTGAATAGAGAAGGAAGTAATAAAGTAATGCCAGAGCATCTAGTGACTATCTTCTGGGTGAGAAATTGCTAAGTCCTAAGCAAGTAACTTTTAGTTATACTCAGTAATACCAAGATAAACCAACCCAACCAACTAACACCCTCCCCCTTGCCCCTCCCCCCCCCCAAAAAAGTCAAGGAAATTGTAGATTACTAACTTCGTTATGTAGAAAAACACAAGAACAAGTTATTACTCAAGATATAAACATTTCGAGAATCAGATTCTGATAAACTGGCCAATATGGATTTATTGAGAACAAACAGTGCCCAATAAATTTAATCTCCTTTTTTTGACAGCATAGCTGCTCTAATTAAGGAAAGTGGTAGATTTCTGACACATTAAACTTTTATCAGGAAGCTGAGGAACAGTGACTTGAATTAAATCACTGTTAAATGGGTACTCAGCTCTTCTAAAAATCTCACAGTGGGTATCACTGTGAAAAGAGTCTGTCTCTGTCTCCTTTACTGCCTGCCATAAGGTGTTGATGCACACTGATAAGATCCCTTGAGCCTTCTCCTCTCCAGGCTGAAGAGTCCCAGCTTTCCTGGTCTCTTCTTGTGTGTCAAATGCTCCAGTCCCTAAATAGGCTTTGGGGCTGTTCACTGGACTCACACCAGTATGCCCATGTCCTCCTTCTCCTGGGGAGCCCAAAACTGGACATGACACCCGGGTGTCTCACCAGTGCTGCTGAGAGGGAAAGGATCACCTCCCTCGACCTGCTGGTGATGCTCTTCCTAATGCAGCCCAGGATGCTGTGACCCTTCTTTGCTGCAAGGGCACACTGCTGCCTCATGGCCAACTTGTCCATCAGAACTCCCATGTCCTTCTCTGCAAAGCTGCTTCGGCTGATAATGTCCACTATTCACGATCAAACTGGAACATGAGCCAAGGAGAGTCCTACAGAAGACTCTTCTTGTGCCAATTCTATGTGATAGAATTCTATGTGTCTGAACAGCTTGTGTGCTTGAATAATAACATTAGTGGATGGTGCAGAGCTGAAAGAGGTAGCAAACACAATAGACTGTATTAAGTCATATTGAAATCACTGAGAAATTTCTCAAAATATGACTTGGGAAGGAAAAATCAATTGCACAAAGACAGAGTGGGAAGTAAAGACCTCAGTACTGTCTCAGGCATTTCTGGAGATACAGTGGACTACAAAATGAATGAAAGTCAACAGCTGGAAATGCTAAAACTCATATTGGGCTTGTCAAACTCATGGGCATGTTGTATGTAAAACCCCAAAGGTGTTACTGTACTGTGCACTGCTGAGGCTGCAGGTGGGATTCCTTGTGTGCTGTGTTGTAAGCAAGTGAGTAATGAGAGATGGTTAAATAGGACCTATGAAGAACTGGGCTTTCTTATTTTAGAGAGGGGAAGACTTAGAGTGGATACAAGCCCTTAAAATTTTATAAAGGCTATGAATCAGACAATAGGGATAAAATATTTTTTATGTCTAGTGGACAGAGATAAATATGGTTTAGCTTAATTTACAGGAGCGATGATTTGGGTTATATTTTAAGAAAAGACTGTCTGTGCAGCTTTGCAAGCGCTGAGTCGGGCAACTGAAAGGAGACTGTAGGAAGCTGTAGAGCTGCCTCCGGCAGTGGCTGTTAAAGAAGCAGGAGGAGATTGCCCTGGGTGCGCTGATCCTGCCTCAAGGCAGCAGCTGGGGTGAGCCACCTCCTCTCAGGTCCAAAGTCCCTTTGCGGTGGTCGCGCGGTGATAGCACGTGTGCGAGTGAAGGCTTTTATAACTTGATATTTTTAAAGCCTACCATTTTTATTGGATCTGTACTTGTACTTTGTGTTCATGGTGTGACTTTTCCTAAGTTTTCCTTCTACTCTAGTGCACTGTAATCTTGCTACTGCAGCTTTGGCCTTATCTTGAGCTGGAAAAATAATACTCGTAGAAGTGGGCTAATTTACACACCGCTTTCCTCTCTTGGACAAATCTGATGAAGTCCACTATTAAAAGACGTTTGCTTGGTCTGGAATCCTTTATGGAGTTCTGTTGAGATGCCTTTTCAGTTTTCTAGCATCTGTTTTTGGAGTGTAAATACAGTACCCGAAGAAGTACTAATGCCATACACAGCTGTTAAACCGCTCTCTGTTTGTACTTACCACGTACGCAGCCAAGGATTGTGTTTGTTTTAGCTAGAGAGATATACAGATAAATCTTATCCTTGTCTTTCAGGCTGCATTCTGTACTGTAGATTTTGTGAACTGTGTTTCCAGGTGGATTGATCTTGCATCGACTCAGGTTAAGTAGAGAGTTAGTCTCTGTTGGTTCAATGGTTTTCCTATCAGGAAGTTATCATCTATAATTTCTAGACCCATAAAGATGGGTTACTGGTAGCAGTCTGAGACCACCAGAATGTGTTTTCAGAAGCAAAGTCTTCCATTATGACAGTTTGGTTTTTTCTTTTTTATTCTTTTCTCCTGTTCAGGTGTTTATGTATTTCCTCATTCTTAATTTCATTGTCTGATTTGTTGTTCTGTTAAATAGACTTTTTTTTGATGTATCTCTTGGGCTGTTGATTTATCAACCTTCCATGTGCTGTTCTGCTGAACTACTGGTAATTTTAAAGCAAATAATGGTAGCTTTTGATCCAGCATACCATGCCCTCCCTTCTTTGGGTAGTGCCAGAGTGCTCGTGATTTCAAAATATAAATGAAATGCAAAGCATGTTTTTAACCAAGGCAGCTAGATCACTAATTTGGGGTGCCAACTGTGTCCGAAAGGCATTTTTTTTCTTTATTTTACAGGCAACGCCACTGCAGTTAAGCAGTCCCGGTATAGGATTATCGTTCAGGATGCTGCCCATGGGGGACAGGCGTGCCCGGACACCTTGTATGAGGAAAGAGAATGTGAAGATATTCCCATCTGTCCAGTGTATAGGTAAAAAGTGTTAGCTTGGAATCAGCCTCTTGCTAGTGGGTTTCCACTTCTCTAGAAATGACTCGAATGACTCCTGCACAATTTTCACCAGAAAATGACATAAAACTGGAAAATGCAGAGTTATAAAGAAATAACAATGTATGAACAATAAACCTTGCAAAAATGCATAGAAGTAGAGTTCAAACTGGAGATTTCAGTAGATCTGGCGTCATCAGAACAAGAACTGATAGAGACAGCTCCTAGAAATGGTAACCTCAGGGTTCGATGTGTTTAAGGAAGCTATTACTGGGAACTCCCCCGTCACTGTGTCTAAAAATCAATGTAAGCTATTTTGGGACCGTAAGCACTCAACTGCCTTAATCATAATTGTATGCTTATTGCAGAAACTCTTGTCTTTTCCCCTGATGCTCTCACTCCAGTGAATAAATACGCACTTTAAAAAATTCTGATTAGACAAATAGTACAATAGGGCAATTACCGCTCTTCATTAAAATTCTGTGACCCATCTGTTATACAGTATCAGTAAATAGAAAAGCATTATGTCTTTGCATATAAATCTTGAGCCCACGCATCCTGTAGGACATGGTCTCAGGGCAGAGCGAGGAGCCACGGCAGGAGTCACGGCACCCGCTCTGCCTGGCTCCGCACCACATAGCTGCTTTCTCCTGTTCTTGACTGGTGCACATCCTAACATAGAAAGCAGATGGGGTACAGCATCCGTTGTGTGAGAACGGGCTTGCAGGAGGAGAGCCTGATTTCAAAGCCCGCTGAAGATGTTTCCTGTGTATTTTATGTGACTTTGAACCATGCCCTGCAAAAATGAGAAAGGGAAACATGGTTGGAGGATGATATGGCTTTCTAGAAGGTGAACCTTGCCTCTGAATTTCAGTTCACAGTGCCTATTTCAGGAGTAATTACAGCTTTTTGACTCTGTTTTTCCTTAAGTCTCCACAGTATATCGTCATTCGTAACTGAAGTTTTTGCCTGCACGTGTTAACTGTTTTCCAGTTTTAACCACTGAGTTGTTAACGGTTTCCTCTCGCAGGTGGAAGACCCACCGATGGAGTCACTGTGTGCTGGTGCCGGATTCGGTCAGACAGGGTGTGCCGGGACATAGTGAGGCGTGTGGACACGGTTTGCAGTCACGGGGTAAGCTTTCTCCATCCAGCCTCCAAATATTTAAGGTGTTGGAGGGTGACATTTCAGTAGCATCTTTACTCTTTTACAGTAGCTAATTTGGAAACTAAGTGACTGAAGCACTTAAGATAAAGTGTTGTGGGAAGTGGAGCCATTGTACCGCTTTGCTGCTGTGCTGGACGTGGAAGTACCAGTAGCGTGATAGTGTGCTTGGAGTATAGGAGGGCATCTGTGCTTGGCATTGAGGTATCTTTACAGTAACCTGCTCCTCTGCCTAAAGAGGAAGCGCGTGGGCTTTAAAAGAACTATCTATCTGTAGACGTCTATGAAGTAGTCCATTCTTGGTCCTAAAAATGGAAAGGATAATTTCCTCGTGATTTTAAATTTTACTAATAATTTCCCTGAAGGCCTGATTTTCATTAAGACTATTAGAGAAGTTCAGCGTGGGTAAAGGCTTTGGGCTCCTGGCCTTGGCGTGATTAAGCACTTGGAAAATACAGTGATCCCCTTGTCTGAACAAAAGTGTTGAAGAATTTTCACTGTTCAGAGTCTGTGATCAGAGTCTGTAGTGGTTCCTGCAGATGGCTGGAGATTTGGCTGTTATCAGTCTCCTGGGAAATCTAATGAAACCTTTAACAAAAGGTTATTTTTATTGAAAAAAAAAAATTACTATACAGGTATGCTAACTGAAGAAACATGACATAATAATTTACTCCTTCATAAGGGTAGAAACTATTCTTTAAAGATGAAGTTAATTTCTTACATAATCTGGAAACAAAGGGAAAGAAAGAAAAGCCCTGACAGTATGTAGGCTGTATCTGCAAGAAGAAATGTGTTTTAAAGTAAAGCTCAAAGGAGTAAATATCTTTAACTAGGTTTTGACCACAGGCCTTTCCACAAGGTTTTCAAAGAGAGCTCTGTAAATTGAGATGTCCTAAAATGTATTCTTCAATCTCCATGTGAGGGAAAGGTAATCTTTATGCTCCAGTAGGTTCATGAACTTTGTATTAATCTTACTCTGACAGAATTTGAAGTATAATAGAAGAATATCACGCTTATTTTTGCTCTGTGGAGAATCCTCCAACAATTACATCGACTATGTGCTATTCTGGGGTAATCATGGGAGAGGAATCCCACAGCCTGGTGGGTTTAAGCAAAATCTGTTTTAGTGCCACCTTCACTTTTTGTAATTAACTGTGGTTTTTGTAATAGCTTTGGTTTTCATAATTACATGTAGTGATAGAACCAGTCTGCTAGGTATTATTGAGGGTGAGTGGGGTTTCAGGAAAATGAGTTCTCAGATGAAACCCATGGAAGAAGATTTTCAAGATGTTTCCTACAAACAAGGGGAGTGATCCCCATGGAGAAGGCAGCTAAAACCAAGCTGCTAACCCTGACCATATTGCTTCTGAAAAACAAGCTGCTAGATTTTCAGTGATTCTGTATCTTTTCTACAGAAGTGTTTAGTAAGGGAAACTTTCATAAAGCTGCTGTTAAAACCTCACCGTGCTGCTATGTGAACTCTTCAAGAACAGCTAGCATGTGTGAAGAGGTGCTGTGTCACCGTATGGTCAGGGAGTAGCCATTTAGCCAAGGGTGGTGGTTGCTTACACGCCTTGCCGGGTCTCTTCAGCTTGTCGACCTCGACCTGGAGGAGTTCCGATCCTCTCATTGTTCACCATGAAGGGGGTCTTTGGAGATATTTGTGAAATAACATGTGAGGTGCGGCTGGGGATTTGGGTTTGTTCAGCCTGGAAAGTGTCTAATGGGAGCGAATAGATGAAGAGAAGATGAAGAAATAGAGAAGATGGAGCCACACTCTTCCCAGAGGTGCACAGTGAAATGACAGAAGATAAGTCGTAGGCTGTAGTGAGGGACATTCCCAGATTGCCCAGAGAGACTATAGATTCCTTGGAGATGCTGAAGACTCAACTGAATAAGGTCTTGAGCAGCCTTTTCTAACTTTGAGGTCAGTCCCGCTTAGAGCAGGCATTGGATCTTCAGATGTCTCTTCCTTTCCAAATTATATTGTACGATTCTGTGACTCTGTGGGTCTTTTCAGGGGAATCTGTGCCATTAGTGGAAGAACACCAGGTGTTATAGATAGATGCTTTCCTGCAATATTCGGGCATCCTACAAACGAGTTTGCATTCAAGGTATCACCACCACTCCACGCGGTAATTGGCTTGCATAATGTGGCAGTGTCTTTAGCCAGTAAGTGCTTATTCTCCAAAGCGTATTTACATGAATTTACCCCGTTTCTTTTTCACCATGTAACAGCAATTACCCTTTTACCACTGAAGATAATCTCAGTCTTGCTGTTCCTTAGAGCATCCATTTTTAGATTTTTTTTTTCCTTTTGCTGTCCATATCCTAACTGTCATGTAAATAAAAGGATTTAAGTTTTCAGTGACTGTTGTACCTAGCCAATTATATAAGAGCATTGAATTCCTATACATTATTTCTAAAGAAAGAAAGCGTTTGTTTATGTGTACCTATTTAGAATGATGACTGTGCTGAGGGAAAATTAAGTGTGAAATGACTTTCAAGCTCCATTCTTTCTCTAGGCTAGATTCTGAGATAGATACTTACAGATCTTGCTGCATGAGTGTTTTCCCTGAAGTTGCACGCAAACACACTATGTAACATGCAGAAGATAGCAGAATTTGTCTGTAAAGCAGAGTAGCCAAAGAGATGACAGCTGTCTGAAGCTGCAGTTTTCATGGCTTTATCTTGGAATGATATTACACTAATTACAACGGCCTTTCATTTTGTGTATCAGCTTCAGTGGACTAACTTACTCAGAAAACAATCATGCAGGTAAGAGAAAAGTAGCGTTTAGAACTAAGAAATATAGTTGTTATTTAAACTTCATTAAGGCATGATTTGCAAAAAGCCCCTGAGATAGGGCACTCGAGAGTAAAACAGGGTGGGGATGTTACTGTTGCTTGACAGTGACATAGACAACATTTCTAACAGTAAATGAAGAGCTTTACAAGCTTTTCTATTGCTCTATAGCTGTCATTTTCCTCGACAAGTGACTAATTTACTAGAAGGTGTCAAGACTGTGAGAAAATTGCTTCTGCTTTGGATGCCCTTCAGTGACTTTACTGTTCTCTGATGTTTGTGATGGAGGAGCCTTCAGAAATGACCTCTCCCTTCAGTGCTGATATGAGTGGCCACCTTAGACATTTACATTTTTGGGGAAAAAAATGTGTTGCTCATTACAACGGATTCTTAAGGTTTAATTAGTGGATGGAAAGCCTGTTTTAAGCAAGTGTCTTTGAAGGCGGCTTCAAAAGCCATTGATAAAGTAAATAGACATGTATTAAAGACCAGACTGGTGTAATGAGAGTCCGCTTTAGAAACCAGTCTTGGAAATACACTGACAACATGGTTATGAAAAAAGTAGTTACTTTCCAAAAACAAGGAGAAGCTGCAGCAATGGAACATGTCATGTCTTATTTCTCCTGCTCCTGCCACTTCTTAACTGTGATTTATTTGGGGGATTTGACCGTATCTCCCCCCATTAATGAGACAGTAAGTACATCTCGGAGCTGTGGCTCCCCATCACAAGAATATAGAAACGCTGTGATGCAGAGCAGGAAATATTCTTAGAGAATAATTTATTGATTTATGTACAGGGAAACAACAACAAACCCACCAATGCAGTAATGAGAAACTACTCCTCTGCTTTGGAGAAGTGCACTTTCCCTGGCTCACCCGAGGTGACGGGGTGGATCGATACTGGATAGCCTCATTGTGCATCTCGGTAGAATATTTCTTTTGGTCTGCTCTTCTATCAGACCACGTATGATGTATTTCTTTCCTTCTTTAACCGGGTTGTAAATTCACACCACGTGGACTTCGCTAAGATGGTTGGTGTTAAATATAATCCGTTTCAGTTGAAAAGTTGATGTATGAATTGACAGTGAAAAAGCAGAATGCAGGCAGCACCAGACTCAAGCAATTTAAGATTCCTGTCTCCTTCATTGCAGGTTTCTGGCTCTTGCTCTGGAGCTTCCTGACAGCTATAGGGATATTGCAGACAAGACTGGTTTTAGACTGAGATGCAGATCAAAAACTTATCATTATGAGAACAAAAATCGTAACAATCTGCTATCTAAGTTTTCTGAGTGTGTCTAAATGCAGTGATAGTTCCAGTAAAATCTCATATAAAATATAGGCGGAACTGTGATTACAAACATAATTTGTAATAAATTAGTGACTAAGTTAACACGAGTTCCGTACTAAGCAAGATGAAAGGATGAATTTTGGTATTGCCTGTTAACATTGCATCTACAAAAATATTTCAAACAGACATCCTTTAGCTGTATTATCTAGTGTATTATCAATCTGTAACACAGTAATGGCCATATACATTACTGTTGTTTCTGCTGAAATTATTTTATGGTAACCTATTTATAATGATACGTGCCATCAAAAAAGCATCAGTGTTACCATTTGTTTTTGCTCATAAGATAGTCACCCAACAGTTCTTATTCCCTGTTTTGTAGGTAGTTAATATAACTGCTGATAGCTAAATTAACAGATGCATTCATTGTAATTTGAGTTGCAGAATGCTTTTGCACGGAATTACCAATTTCAGGAGGTACATATTACAATCCTGTTATAATTTACAGGCTAGAGGCAATGTGATAACCTAAAGTTTACAATGAATACATTTATGATGGTAAACGTGGCGAAGACACGGACTGCTTCAGTTAGATGGTGATATTTTATGAGCAGTGCTTTGCGGTGCAGTCCTGTGTGTAAATCTGTCCAGCTGATAGCAGCTTACCTGCCATCAGTAGCTCCCTCCAATATTAGCTTTGCCTGGTAGGACACCGGCACCTTGAGCCTTGTTCTGAGTGATGCTGGGGGTCCATTAGGTTTGTCAGTGGTTCTTCTGATGATGCTGGTCTAGGGACCCACTGGTAATGGGTGGTTGGGGGGACACAAGTAGGAGCACAGCGAGCTGAACTTGAGTGGTCCCAGCCAGCGTCGCTGTCTGGAAGACACCTGCCTGGCGGCTGGTGGCATTGGCGGCAAACAGTTGAGGGAAAAATAATTACCAGGGAAGGGACAGGCGCTGAGTCTTGCTTGCGATATGTTTGAAAGGAAAGTTTGTGAAGCGAAGTCTGTCTAGGATGGGGCTTGAGGTTCGGGGGGTGGCCTTTCCAGGATGGAGAGCCTCAGTCTGTTATCAGCCGTGTCTGCCCGGGGCTTTGCTGACACTTTACCCATGTAGCCACTCTACATCATAGTGCAAATTCATAAAGTACGTGTTATCTGTATTGTTATTTTCTTGCCACTGATAATGCAATTTTTAGCTTATAAACACGTGGAGAGTAATAAGGTGATAAGAAACAGCCAAACCAGAATTGATTTGCTATTATTTGTTCTTGATAATCTGATTTCTTTCCTCGACAAGGCAGTGGGCTGGAGGTTAGGCAAGAAGGTAAGTGGAGAGCAGCACAGATAATATTCCCTTGACTTTAGGAAGACATTGAGTCCAGTCCAACGTAAGTCTCCCATGTGCAATAAGAAAGTATGACCTAGAGAAGCGCAGGGTGAGGTGGTTGTGCAACGTGGTGAAAAAACGGAGTCCAGGCTCTGTTAGCAGTTGTTTGCTGTCAGCCAGGAAGGCCATTTCGGATGGCTTCCCGGGGGGCACACATGCTCTTGGCTGTCTTCAGTATTAAATGTACATCATAAAATCATGAATTTTACATTTTTCTTCTGCTCTCCAAGTTCCTGAAATTTATTCTTCTGCTTCCTAAAACAGCATTTTTTTTAACGGGTAATCCTCCCTTTTATTTGTGTTCCATAACACTGTCTGCCACTGTAAATAATGACAAACAATTAAGGTCAAATAAAAATGTCAAAACTTTCTCGTGAGTAATTCCAATTCCTGGATTGCCAACAAATTCAGAATAGATCAGGAATCTTTTTTCAAAATACCCAGATTTCATTACCAGAAACAAGTAAGGTAGTTAGGAGTCTAAGCTCTGGCGAATATCAGTGAACAAATTAAAATCTTTTGAACTTAATGGAAGGTTACCCTTGATTTTACATTTAAAACTTATCCTCAGTCTTGGTGAACTATGTATATCTGCGCACAGGAGTTTGTAATTTGAGAGATTTATCACCGCAGTGTGGATGTTTTATTACATGAGTCTGGATTGTTTGTATCTAATTTCTGTCAGCTTACCTATAGGCTTTGATCTTTAAATTATTTCCCAAAGCCTGGGTTAATTGTGGATTTGATAGTAGATTGGCTTCATGCAAAAATGTGTGGCAATGTTTCACAAAGGGGAAAACACAAAGGAAATTTTTCCTTTCACAAAGGAAAAATTAAGGAGGAGGAGACAAAAATACAATACTAATGTCATGTATGCATTTTTAGCCTTTCCTGCACCAGTGGAAGGAGGCAGGTATCCCCTCCCAGAAAGATTTTCCAGGCATTTATTTCAGTTTTGGAACATTAGAATTGACCGGGAGCAGGAGGAGAGGGGAAGGGACAGACGAGGCTATGTGAGATGTGATGGATCAATCTCTCTGAGCGTCTCATGCCTGCCTTTGAGATTCCTGCAGTTTAATTTATGAGAAATAAAATCACCTGCTTGTGTAGAAATCATCCTGGGCCAATTTCTTAAAACCTGGTGGTGTAGCAGAGTTGTCTATGTAAATATGTGCATGTCTGTACTGGAGTCTGCACCTGGGTACTGGTTTGGGGAATGGAAATTCGTCCTCGTGTTGTGTTACATCCCACTGATCTCCAGGTAATGTGTTCCTGTAGACCAATTTTTCTTTCCTTGGGTCTTAGTTGATAGGACAAGGGGAAGAAAGATTGATACTGATTTTCCAGTGACAGGTTGTTCACAAAAGAGTGATGGTGGACTGCCCTCCTTTTTTCACGGGAGATGTCAGCAGGCATCGCAAGACGCTTAAAAGAGTGCTACTATATTTCAGCCTGGGTCTGGCCCGGCTTCCACCTCAGGTGTAGCTGCTGTAAGAGTATTTCATAGGCGGTAGGAGAATTGGCATGACATTACTTTATAGACACTAACTAATAGCAAGAGAGACTCCAACTCGTTTCTGTCACTGTAGCCTTATGCAAACAACATAAAAATTGAAGAGACTCTTAGAGAATTTGTCCTGACAGCAATCTACAGTGCAACATTTTATCTAAAGGCAACTCAGTAATTTGTAGATTTTCCATAAAATAAAGATGATGAAGACTGCGTCAGATAAATTACATATATTTGATTTCCTTCAAAAACAGGACAGTATATTCCACTCTGCAGAAGGAAATAAGCAGGCTTTCTAGCTTGCCTATAATACGTTCCTATCTGATAAACAAAACAAGTATCGGCATCTTAGTACCGCACACAGGATTTGTTTTTGAGGGCGGGGGGAAGTCTTGATCAAGTCTTTTGAAGCCAGAAGGCATAAACACTGAAAATGTGTACTACAAGCATGTACCAATAGAAGGATTGTTAAAAGATCAAAATAATGAGACGTAAAGCAGAGGAACATGAAAGCTTTCCAGGCTATGTATTTCTGCCTTGATTAGGAGGAAGGAGGGAAGAAGTGAGGAAAGAAGGTTTTAGATCAATAGTAAATGGCCCAGTCACCTCAAAGTCAAAGGCAGCACCATCCAAATGTGTACAATTTACAGGAATTGCTGGAGCATCTCAATCATAAAAGTCCCAAATGATCTGACAGTACCATACCATATTTAACAGGTACACAGAGGGAGTCAAGATCATCTTATCTGAAGGAAACTCCTTTTTAAATGTAAGGGTAGATAGATTTTCATTTTGTCTTTCATCCCTCTGATTAAGTTCAGCTCTCTTTGGTCCTCCTAAGATTTCTTTCATCTAGTGTGTAGTCTGTGTGATCTAAGCAACTGTCATTGGTGAAAGTCGTTTTTGGGGTCCTTTTTTAAATGATGGATTGTCATTAAACAGAGTATAGTAGATGAAAGAGGTCCAAGGAGAACCAAACTGTGCTGAGACTTAGTCAGGAGGATGAAAGACATAATGAGAGACATAATGAAGAGCAATCTCTCCCTCAAACTGGAGACAGGCCCTTCCAATTATGACTTGTTTTTAGCACCAGCTTCCAGCAATTTAAAATCCGAGTTATGAAGAGTTGATTCAGGCTTTTCGTAGAAATCTGAGAAATTTTTATTCTGTGAACAGCAGGCCTGGGTGGTCGTGCTTCATGGTTTGTGGAGAGGATGTTATAAACTATAACAGAAATCTTTTCTGTGGCCGTGGGTGGTTTGTAAGTAGACCCGATCACACAGCCTCATGTGCTCCTTATCAGAAATACAGCAGCCATTTCATCCTAAAACTATGTTTCATTAACTTAGAAGCTGAAGCATGAGGATTTATAATCCTTAATATTTTATATGATTTCCTGTAACTGTCACTGTAACTAGCTATAAAAATATCTGATTTTTTTCATGTTCTTCCTAACCTTTTGGCCTCTGCCTGTGTCTGGCGTACCTCAGTTCCATGGGTTAACCCTGCAGTGCGTAAACTATTTTAGTTTCTTGATGATTTTCAGTTTAATTGAAACATCCTTTGTTCTTCAGACATTTGAGTCCTGTTTAGTCTCCGTTTCTGTTTGCTATTGTCTATAACACTTTCATGTCCCTCTTGTTCACCTCTCCATGTTGCAGGCAGTCCCATTTCAGTACTGATTTAGATCTACTTTTGCTTTTATAAAATTTTAATTTCCTCCTTGTCATGGTTGTGCCGTTTACAAATCCAAAGATAATTCACACCAGAGCTGCTGTGGTTCATAGGGAAATTGTTAAAAATTTACCCGAGCTGAGCAGGATAAGAGCCAGGTTCTCTGGAAAATGGCCTTAAGGAGAACTTTTCTTCAAATAGACACTTTAAATGGGAAGCCTTGAAGCATGACCAAAAATAAGCAAGTTTATTAAAAAGCTTTTATACTATTAGTTGTCGGAGAAACATTAGATATGTTATTCTCCAAGTCTTTACCAGAATAACCTATTCCTTGTCCATAAGGATCTCAGGCAAGTGGAATACCAAATTCTGAGAAATTCCAGAGACGTTAATTGGAAGGATAAAGACCAGTCATTTATTCTTACAGTACGATAGTACCAAAGGAGCTTAGTTTGATATTTATTTTACCTAGCTGAAGAAATGACGGTTCTGGGTTGAAATGCTGATCCTGCTTAAGTGAATGCAATATTAAAGGACTCTGTCAGGTCTCTGGAACACCGTCCCCCCCCGTGTCGTGTCCCGTCCCCCCTGTCCCCCACCAACCCCCCCCCCCCCCCCCCAAAAAAAAAAAAACAACCAAAAAAACCCCCAACAAACAACCAAAACCAACTGTTGGTGAAAGGAAAAAGAGAGATGTTGAAAGGAGTGCAGAATTTGATTTATAGCAGATATTGTTCATTGTCAGACTGCTAAGGTTTGGACTGCCTGGGGAATTTCCTTCAGAGGAGCTTGGTAAAAGTTGTAGTTTGCATTTTCTCTTATTCTGCATTAGTTAGAAAGCACTTCTTACTGGAAATTACTGAGTCAGGTTTCTTTGAATAATTAAGCACTGATACTCAACGTGAATATTAGCATCCTAAATGGCAGAGCTCATCAGTGTGGCTTACTATAAATCTTCAGGCACAAGATTTGTTAAACGTGACGTGCCACAAAGGTGCAAAAAGAATCCTGATGTCATGTTGTTTGAATCTGAATTTGTGTATTTATGTTACTCCAATAGCTTTATGTCTGCAGTAGAGGTTTTAGACATGAGTTTTCAATTTCAGAGTAAATGAAATAACCGTGGCTGAAACTATCTTTCAAAATTCCCAGCATCTTTCATTCGAACGGGCGCACTAAATTGACACCAGAATAACTGGAAGTGACGGGGATACTTATGAAGTGCTTGCACTTGCGAGAATACATCAGGTAACTGTGAAATGGTCAATATTACATTTGCTTTACATGTCCAGTGGTGCTCTCTTCTGTTGGCACCATTTATAAATATATTCAGAAATATTAAAATACTGAGCAGTGTGTTTAGCACTTTCTAAACCAGTCTGATGATTGCAGCAGTAATATTTCCGAGCATTTTTCCTGCTGGAAACACCCCTTCTCCCCTTTTGTTAACAGTATTGTCCTTGATTTGCTTCTCGAAAGACTCAGGAGAAGATTCCATCTTCTTTATATTATAATAAATCAAGAGAAACTTCATCCAAAAAATTGGAATTCCACTGGAATAAAATTACTACACAAGAAAAAGCCATCTCTATACTTTGATGGCAATAGATAGTAATGAAAAAACTGTCACCTTCTAACAAAGATTTTTCTAAAGTCAATTTTTTTTCCTAGCAGCTGCTGGTTTTGCCTGGTGCGTGCGTCATTTGTTAAAGGATTGCTGGTATTGGCTTTGTGAAATAAGGAAAGTTTGGAATAATATATTCTGATATTTGACAGAGTTTTCCCAAAGTAGGGTGTTTTGTAATGTCAAATTTGGATCTTGGATGTGAAGCCTTGTAGCAAATGTGACTTTTTACCACTTTTCTGGTCAATTCTAACATCAGTATTATTGTTCGCTCTTGACAGTTCACTGAAGTTTCAGTACTGCAATCATATATTTGTTTTCTTTGATATGTGCCTCAAAGTGATTGAAATTTCTTCGAGTTCTCTCTTTGCCACTGTCTCTTGGATATTAACTTTCCGTATCTTTGTTTTTATCCTAGTCTTTGTGTCGGCAAAGGAAACGCTTGAACTAGAGGTACTCAATATGAGGGAATCTAACTGACCTATTAAAATGTAATAGGCTTGTCGAAGGCCATCTACTTCAGCATTTGTTTAATTCAGGGTGAAGTAGATCAGCACGTCCTCAGGGGATGTATGACGTGAGAGGGCAGCGCTCCCAACCGCAGCTGTGTGATAGGAATAGATGGGCTTCCACAGCCTCTGCCCTTGCTGACCACAAGCCTTCACTGCTGGCTTATTTTATTCCTTATGCTCTGGGAGGGCATCTTAGTAATAGGTACTTATTAATGATATTTGAGAAAATCAAGCGGAAATTGGTCTGCAGAACTGAGCGGCTAGCTACGTGCAGACATGAACTCTTGAGAGAGTTCGAGGGATTTAGCTCTTCGGTTGCATTTTAACCCCCTGGAGCATGTGATGTGGTCATGGCAGACGTCGTTTGGGGCACACTGGGGAATTTGTGGGGCAAATCACAGGTACCGTGTTTGTGAGAAGTTGCTTTGACCATCAGGTGCTTTTTTCAGTACGGCTTTGAGAGGATCAGTTAGTGGAACACATAAAAATCACTGCCTGCAAGATGGATGGGTTTTGTGCGGGCTGCGTTGCTGGTGAAGTTGCATGTGAGCAAACCTCCAAACGGGGAATACATTTGTGCTTTAAAATAAATAGATATCTTCAGTGCCTAGTTTCATGGAGTATAAATTTTCATGTAACCTAAGCACATCTGCTCATAATAATTAACTTCTGTGGAGTATGAAAGGAAAAGCTACATCAGCTCTACGGTATGACGAGATGGATTGCTTTCTGTCTGTTCAACATAATGATTAATTGTAGCGTTTATAGGAAGATGGCTGCTTTTTATTCATTTTTGGTTTTAGATCATGTATCTTGCCTTTTTTTAAGCTTATTTAAATGTAAATACTCCGCAAATCCGGTATGAAAGCATAAACTTTCCAATTTTAAGTGCTTTGATGAAAAACAGGGCAAAATATGTCTCTGCTTAAATTGTCTTATCTGAAGACTTTGAAAGATGCCTGTCTTTCCTAGTGAGATGAATTTCACAGGTAAATGTAAATATTGAAAGTAACCATGAAAGAAATTTAGAAGGATTATGGAATTTCATTTGACCCTGAGAGCTGGTGTTTCCAAGGGGCAAACTTAATAATAATGAAACATATTAGCAATTTGCAGTTGGTCCTGTGGTTTTGCAAGTATTAAATATTTACTATGAGTGAAATAATCATCTGATGTGTTTCCAGAAGTTAAATACACTTAATTCTTGGGCTTTAGTTCAGTAAAATTTGAGTATGTGCTTTGTGGAATGTAAGCTTTCAGGTTTGCAGTAGAAGAAGGGATGGATCGACAAGTACAGCTATCAGGTAGCGCTAGCTTGCCAAGGAGGTTGATCAGGGGAGCCCGATGATCTTGTTGTATTTTCTCCCAGGGCAGTCGTCTTCTTCCATTACTTGAAAACAAGTTAATATGCGTTGTATAGATGGAGGACAGCCACAGGTTTTTACTGGCGTTGAGTTTGCACAGTAGGAGTGGTGAAAGCAGAGGAAATGATGTGCGGAGAGCATTTATTGAGCAAAAGTCTGAAACTCAGGTAAAGTTGCAGGAGGTGTGTACAGAATTTAGCCTACTATTTAAAAATCTCTCTGGGTTGCTCAAATCATATTGATTAAATGATAAACAAAGTACTTTCTTGAAATCTCACAGTGACTGGCACAAAATCCCTGATTGAATTATACTGCAAACAGGACACTGTAAGGGAAAATGTCTTTACCAGTTACTGTTATATCTTTTTTTTTTTTTTTTTAAAAGGGTTTCTTATTAAAAATTCCATCCCAGGATTTTCTCAGAAGATAAACTAGACTCAACAAAGAAGTTAATGCAAAAATAAGCTATTGCAAATGGCATCAGTGAACAGATACAATAAGCAAATAAGCAATTTGCAGATAGAGAGTCAACATCCCATGAAATGTTTATAAAGGTAATATTTAAGATCTCATAAAATCAAATTGTATTCAGATACAATAACAAAAGTCAGTAATAAACCAGTGGTGAATCAGGTCCAGAGAGAATCATAAAGCAAAAGGCTCTATTCCGTTACAGAGGTTTTCTTTAGTGCTAAGCATACTGTAGGTTTTTATGGCAGCTCCACCCAATCTTTGCTTACCCAGTTACTCATGGTTAGAGTGCGCACATACGAATCAAACTGCTAAAGGCATGTGCTTTTTGATGCAATATAATTTAATTATTAAGAAAGTCATTTGGATGTCATTTAGGATTCACAGTGCTGAGCGTTTTTAGGATTTTTGTCCTCGAGGAAACAAGCTATGCTAAAATGAGGCTACTGTTCTTCATTTTCTTTCCCGGAGTCCATCAATCTATTACAGAAGGAAAGTTGATGCATTTAACTTTTTTTTTTTTCTTTTTTTGTTTTGTTATCTGTGGTAGTTGCTGTTACCTGCTGCATAATTACTTGTTCCAATATTTTTGTGCAAATCAAAAATAAGCTGATGGGCCTGTATTTCCATACCCCCCATCTTAAATAAAAAATAAAAATAAATAGAGCTGTTATAAGGCTAGGCAGAGTGTTTGCTGATAAGTTGCACTTCCTCCACAAGGTCTCAAAGATGCTCATTTCTGACACATCAAGATCGGTTTCTATAAGTTTGCTAGAGCCAGGGTTCATTAGGACAGACAATTTCAAAATAGCCGGCTTATCCTTGACAGCTCTTTCCCTGAAAGGGGACCGAGAGGCCTGAGATCCTGCCTTTTTTTTTTATCTGCTAATTGTAACACTCCCGGGATTGCAGCTGATCCGCTCAGCGAAGGGTGCTGCAAGCTTGGGCCGGTTTTTGGGGAGGTGGGGTGGGAGAGGGGAGTGTCTGTTTTTCACCACATTTGCAGAAGGACCCTTTGTTACCTTTAATGCCTGTTGCTAATTCCGATTTTTCCATGCTTGTGCTGCAATCTTCTGCTAATCCTCAGGAACTTGACCTAGTTTCCACTTTTTTTTTTTTTTTTTGTTGGAGGGCAGTGAATAGCTTTTGACTGAGCTTAGCTGATCTCTCATACTCCGGCTTATCCCTACCGTGGTTGTGCCGTTCCCTAATAGGAGAGCTTCACTTTGGCATTTGTCTATTTTCTGAACTGCACCTTTCTTCAATTTCTTTTCCCTAGCCCAGCCTTCCAGGGCACCTTACTTAGCTTTAATGCAAATGTAGTTATAGCAATGTATTATTCCAGCTGCCCCTTCCAACTGTTAACTGTGTAATCTAGTGGTCGTTCTCTTTCAGCCCGCCCTCCACCCTGATGTTCTCCATTGGTTCCTCCTCATGGCTTACGGTCTAGCGGAGTAGTTTACTCTGTCCCCACCCCAAAAGACCAAATTTTACCAAATTCACCAAAACAGTCTATGAATTGGCTGTACTTCCTGAGCTGTTTTGCGTTCCTGTAGCACCAGTCGGGCTGGTGTGGATGGGGTCCTCCTACTTGCTCATGAGCTCACCTCATTTGAGGTCCTTTTCCCAGCATGGCACGCATGTTCCTTTCCCTTTTAGCCATCAGCCGGGCATTCAGTAGGTCAGTTGTTCTCTGTAGACTAGCCCAGAGACTGAAAAGGTGTATAATTTGTAGATGAAATAAAACATGTCACCATTATTTGCATGTCCTTCCAGAAGAGCTGTACCCCTTTTTGTTACTATTCCAGTCACGTGAATTCACCTATTAAATATTGGCTACAACAGGGTTTCACTCAAAAAAAGAAAAGTTAATATAATAACTGTGTAAACATTTTTAGTCTTGTTTTTAAGGCTTTGTTGAGTAAATACGGCCTTATTGTGAAACCTCAGTTGTCCTAGCTGAAGTATAACGTGAAGATGACGGAGCAGCCGGCACGGCTCGGGAGAGGGATGTGGGTGCATCGTCGGGCACTGCCTCTGGCAGTGCTGGGACAAGGTACATTAGGCAGCCTTTTTGTGGAGGAGAAAAATCAGGTCCCATTTCTTTATTTCCTTATGTAAGTTACTCTGGAAAGAATAGTTTAATGGTGACAGCAGGTGACTTGTTCGCTATTTATTCAATGTGTTTTGTAGGTGTAGCAGATTTTTGTGTTAATAAAGGATAATTTGATTTTGGGAGGTGATTACGTATAGCATGTTTGTTTGGGGTTGTTACTGAAGAGTCCCACTGTTGTAATGGAAAGTATATTAAAGTTCATTTTAAACATATATGATAGAAAGGTAGATAAGCATTTGAAACATTAAAGAGTTAAATATTGCCTCGCTTCTTCACAATCTTTGCTCGTTCTTTTGCTGGGAGAGGACTGTCAATCTCCTGTCTTTTAACTTAAAAGTAACCTGTGTCCCTACCTCCAGTGTACACTTATTTTTTCTAGAATAATTTTATATAGGAGTGTGAAATGGGCTTCTGTTATCTTGGACAACGTAGAATACAAGAATCTGTGCAAAGCATCGTATGAATCTCAGCTTTTTTTGCGTGTTTACTGTACTGGAAAACCTTGTAGTCTCATCAAGACTTCTCATTTATTGATAGCAGACACATCAGTATTGGCAGCTCATCTTTTTTTTTTTTTTTCTTTTTATTAGAAAAAGCTTGCCGCATTTATTAAGTTGAGAAAAACAAAAAAAGATTATTTTCTGTGTTTATGTGGGTACACAATTCTCACCACACTCAGGAGATAATCTTGTGGTTTGGGATGGGTTTTTTTAAGCTTCACTGTATTTTTACAGTTGTATGAGTACTTAGGACAGTGGGTTAATAGTTAAAATAGCCCTTTTGTGCATTCCTTTATTATTTTCAACAACTAGAGAACAACTTATTTTTTTTTATCTTGCTGTAATCAGTAACTTTACCAGTAGGACTTTTCAATACTTTGTTTTCTTTACCTTTTGACAAATCCCAATTTTGAGTACATTGTTAATCATACCTCTTCAATATGTGATATTTAATTTAGTATTATTCTGTTACTTTTGATCCCTACATGGAAGGCTGTGGGGATGCCTTTGGTTCACACGCCTAATGCTTTATGAGATAAACAAATAAGTAATTCAAGCTTTGTAGTCTGTGTGCTACATAATGACCTAGTCATAATTTTTGAATCGACTGTCAACACATATTAAATCAGAGGATCTGTTTGAAACAGTAGTATTTCATAAGCTGCATTTGACAGTTCATTATCTTATCTGCAAGAACTCCTTTCTTCCTTCAACTCGCCTCAAAAACAATATCCCTGCAATTGAACTTATGGTAAAAGTCAAGGTCACAGCTTTGGAATAAACTTATATATGGGAATTGCCTGTCTTCTCGTTGAAAATGCGAGTAAATCAAAAGTACTGATATGGTAATCTAAATCTACAGTATGTTCTCTTGCATTTTATTAAAACTAAAGGATAAGAAGTTTTATTGACTTTTTAAAACTGTTCTTAGTGAAACTTCCTTGAGAAAGTTTCTTTATAAATCGATATTGATTTCATCCTGCACCTTAAAAAAAAAAAAAAAAAAAAAAAAAAAAACCCAACCAATTCAGGAATGGCAGTTTTTTATAGCAGATACATATATGTATATAAACCTACAAGGAATGGATTTTATGTATGTATTTAGGGAGAAGTGTGATGTCTATGTAAAATAACCAAGTTCTCTTCAAGTTTTCTGAAAGACAGCACAAATACCTTGTGTTTCCTGTGGGGTCTGTTCCTTGGAGAGAGCTGGGGAAGAAGGCAGTATTTTAGTCAGAAATCCACCTTCCCCACCCCCCACCCCCCTTTTTATAATTTTTCATAGAAAAATATCAGGAGAGGGACTATCTTCATGTGGAAGGCTGATGCCAATTGGTGTCATTCGATTAAAGGAGGCTGGAAAACATCTTTGCTTTTGATTATGCAAACTGTAGCTAAGGTACAATGTAAGATTTCCCAGAAATCCATTTCAATTTGTGAACTAATTTTGGTTTGATATTCTTGTAATTCATACTACTAATATATTAAAAAAAAAATCTTAGGATATATGAGATTTTAGTTGTTTTGTTAAGTATTGCCAAAAGTTACAGTCTTTGTACCCTCTTAATGTTTCCAGTAACTTCAGCTTCTGCTTGTAATTTGACATTACACAATTGAAGAATATAGTTATTTTTTTCATACTTTTGAACAAAAGTCTTTATTTTACTTTTGACCTGCTGCGAGAAATAGTTCTGTGCTTCCAAAAGTTTATATTCCAAACTTTGAAGGTTATTTCTAACATGGGTTTTTAAGGCTTTCTTACGACTCCTGTGTTGCCAAGGGAATCGCAGACTGTCTGCTCCTGGAGGAGATTCAGCTTTTAGAGAATTTGTGCATGGATGTTGAAGTGGGTTTTTTTGTGTGTGTGTGTTTTGTTTTTTTTTTAATAGGACATCTACCTGTGAAAATGTGTATTGCTTTGTAACATTTTGATGAACAGTTGTGTGACATGCAGATTGTGCAGAGAATAACTCAGGTGTGGCGATACACCTGATCGGCTCAAAAC
Organism: Mycteria americana; assembly: GCF_035582795.1. Classification (NCBI taxonomy): domain Eukaryota; kingdom Metazoa; phylum Chordata; class Aves; order Ciconiiformes; family Ciconiidae; genus Mycteria; species Mycteria americana. Next base: position 37,429,676 of record NC_134373.1, read on the forward strand.
AGTTCAACTTCAACCCTCACCCCCCCAGAAAAAACCCCAAACCCAAGAAACACATGCTTCTTATGCCTAGCAATAAATATACATTCTGCCCTGTTCCTTACGGGTATACGAAAGGGTGAGCAGCAGGATTATCACGGGATTTGGACCATCATTTGAAGAAGGCTTCCCACCGGGGAAGCCCTTTTCCATGAGCTGCGGGTGACCTGGCTTCAGCAGAAACGTGTAAGGCTATGGGGCTGTGTAGTAAAGCTGGAGGAAAAGTCCCATGTGGGGCTGGCATCACCTTCAGGGGAATTTTCTTGAGCTTACATCCTTCTGTACATCCTTTGGCACTGCACGGATCTTGGGGCGAGAGGGATGGGAGCAGGCTGCTGCCCTGCCGCTGCCAGACGGACCTCTGGCTGCCTTCATGTGGATGTGGGAATGGTGAGCTGCTCACGACGTTGTCTGCGGGAACTGTGGTCGGGATCCTAGTTTTTCTGCCTTAATTCCTGACATGGCTTAAACTTCTGCTCGCTTGTTATCTGATAAGATTGGTACATTCAGCAACCGAAATCCTTTGTGGAGTATTTCAACAACAGGACGCGTTACTTTTTATTGAACTCTTTAATAGGGATGACTGGTGTTGCACTTGGCTGCTATGTATAGATTTTTCTCCCTCTATTACTAAAAACCACTGCTATCTTATTTTTTCAGAGATAAAATACAAGACAAAATTCATATTTGACCTTCGTTCCTTTAGCGCGATTCCTTCCAAGGACTGCTTTTCCCAAGGAATTGTCCCGGTCCATTGTGCAGAGCTGAGCTCTCCGAGTGGTCCAGCACAAACTTCCCAGCTTCTTTCCCGTTTCTGCCCTTGCCTTTCCCCGCCTGGTGATGCACCCCCGGGAGACAGCCTGTGCTTTGGGTCCAGCACGGGTTCCTCTCAGTTTGGCTGAGAGGATCTCGACGCCAGATCGCACAGCTTTTCTGAAATGACAGGAGCGAGGAGCCCGGGGGCCTGGTCCTCACCGGGGGGAAGCGGCGTGCTTGGAGTTGAGTGAGGGGCTGCCGGCCTCTCCCAGCCCTCGCGGCATCCTCTCAGGCTGCGATTCCCATTCAAATTCTTTATTCTTTTTCTGTGTTTCATCCTTTTCACTGCTGGGTCTTTCATTGTAATTTTGAACCATGGGCAAAATTATTTCCAAACACTGGCTCTTGTTTAATTCTCTCTTACCTTTTTTTTTTTTTTCCATACACATCAATGAGATCTGCTGATGTTGGGTGAAGAGCCAGAAAAATAAAAATCCAAGTTGCTTCTGAGGATCCTCCTCTTCCTTATTTGTAGATTCAAATTTTCCAGCTTAATTGGTTTCTCCTTTATTCATTGTTGGCTGTGACCTTTTAGAGCCTGAATGAAAGCAATGGTTTTCATTGCTTCGAGTATTTTGTTGCTAAATTGTTCATTAATTTACAGTGAAGGACTGGTATATTACACCACCACCACCACCCCCCCCCGACTTCCCTGTTAGTGTTGCCTTGATCTACTGAAGATTACCATTACCTTCAAGAGGTTTTTTGGGGGAGAAAAATATAACTGAAATTGCAATTTTTTTTTTCTGAAATGAATTTTGCATTATTCTGAGTAAGTGAAACTGTGGATGAAATCTTGGTATTTAATAATGTAATGCCAGAACCTCATGGCATAAAGTTTAGTAGCTAGACCAATATTTAAACTGTTGAGCAACATTATTGCTCTACTAAACCTGATCACTTCACACATCTCTCTGCAAGACCTACTTTTGCCTCAGGCTGTAAATGGAAGATGAGATTTTATTGTAAGTCTCCTGGATTAGGTACATAGGAACCACATTGGTTGACATTGGCTTTGATATATGTGAGCAAAAGTTTATATAGTCATTTTTGCAATGTTTCCATTCTAAAAGTTAATTAACTGATAAGATATAACCCTGGAGCGTGGGTCTTCAAATAGGACAAGACAAAGGTTTAAAGAGAAATTGAGACAAAGGTCTGATGCGATGAATGATCTAGAAAAGGCAAAATACCAATGCAATATTTTAGAGAATCTCTGTTCTGTGTAGCCATACAATCTTAATTTATTTGGCCTTGCCATGTCAAACTTGCTCATAGAAACAAATTACTATGAATTCATGGTGTGCTGTATTTATACTTTCATAATAGCAACAGCAAGAGTTAGTTTCCCAAGTACAGCACACTTCTATGAAAAGTTCCCTTTCCTTTGGGCTTATGAATTAAAAAGCTGCTATTTACTGTTTCTTTGAAATTCCACTTAAAATTCCAAATATCAGTTCTCTTTTCTGAAAAGGAAATGTGATGTGAATCTTGATGGATTTTCAAAGTATTGAGTTGGTTTTGCATTGAATTTTATTTCCTGAATAACTTATTCTAAAATGGAAGAATTAATTACCACTTTGGGCAATTTTGGAGGTCCCTCTGATTACGTTTCCTTGGTTTTAAGGGAAAGGGTAGTGCTGGGTATATTGGCCGTAGTCTTTCTTCCTTCTCCAGGGAACAAAGGGTCAGATGTGTCTCTGGGCTTCGTGTCTGAGGCAGCCTCAGGTCTGGGTCACGGATGTGCTCCTTAATGACGCCCTCCATGGCTGGCCTGGACCTGCCTCTCTGGAGGTGAGCGTAGGTCCTGATGCTGTGTGTGAACACCAAGGACTTCTCCGAGGTGCGGAGGATATTTCTGCTCTTACAGGAGGAGGAAGCTGAAGATGCCTGCTTGTGGCTCAACCACTTTCAGATGAGCCAGGAGAGGCACGCTAAGGCTATATGGAAGTTAAGTGGTGGGTCCACTGGTGTGGCAGTGGTGGAACATGAACAGCCACCTCCCCCAGAAGTGCCATCAGGTTACTCTCTCTTCTCTACGTTTTCACAGGCTTTTGTTTTCCTGATTTTTTTTTTTTTTTAAAGAATATTTTTTAAGAAGTTAGAAAAAGTAAACATAAACCACTTCTGCAAAATTTTACTCCAAGTTACGTTCCAAAGATGACCTTCCCCTGCTTTGAGTGCTCCTCCCTTTAAGCATGATGTTGTCTGATCTGGTTATGACAGTTGGCAGAAACCTTCTGCACGAAGAAAGATTCACACACCCAGCAATTTTGTGGGAGAAACTGCTCTGAGCTCCAGCAAAGATGAACAAAACTTCATAGGTGAAAAGAGGGAGTAAGATGAGAATCCAACTGGTGATTTATTATAGCCAAGATTAAAATGGTTTGTACTGGAAAGACTGTAATATAAGAAAATGTAGCGTAGCGTCCCGGTCAGCTCTACCCTGGGGTTAGTGAGAATGAAGCATGTGAAGAATAGCTAAAAATACTAATAATGTTTCAGTGGGATGGAAAGTATTGCTAGTTCTGATGCAATTTACTTTCTGTTGTATTAATTTGTTTTTATGGCATTTGATTGTTTTTTTGGTTAAACAAACCATAAATTATATGATCTGAACCAATGGTAAAAGAATCACAATAGAGAACTTTTTGTGTGCAAATATTGTCTCTGTTATACATGAACGATCCTATAGTAATCCATCAGCGTTTGGATTATGTAATTGCTTCAGAAACAACTGCTCGCAAACAAATGCTTCACTCGTAGATATTAAAAAGGAAGTGTAATAAGATCTTTTCCTATTGAAATAAATGTGAGTTTTCCCATTGTTTCAGCAGGAATACTATCTGCTTTATAATCCCTGCTCAATTATTACAATTTGGTACAAATTGAAGGCGAATAGCAGCAGCTAAATAAGAAATGTTGTTTCCTTTTTTTTCTTTTTTTGCCTGTAAGAAAGGAAGAGAAGATCATCATAAGAAAAACATAATGTACTGTAAGATATCTCCCTTTGCATCTTCTCTGATCTTCTACCTTGTTTTTAAGAGACTAGAAGGGGAAAGCAAATAGCCCCTTTAGATCTGTTAGCTTCAAAAGAAGAGTAAAAAGGAATGCACTGGCAGTGAGAATGGACTGAACAACAAACATAAGGAAAGATGAGTGTAATTATTTTTATTATTCTTAAGAGGCAAACCTATTGGAACTCCTTCGCTCGCACAAAAAAGTTCATTTAACGTGACCCAGGAGAAATAGCAATTCTTATACTTACGGGAATTGGGGTCTTTTATACACACTATATAGAAATTATCCTTTGCTATCTTGGACTGTTAGTCTCTTCTGGGGAGGTTGGGTTTTTTTTGTTTGTTTTGTTTGCCTTTTTGTTTTTCCTGCTGAAGAAAAGGTGCCCTGAGGTAGGGTTTCTGTAAAACACGTTTTCCCCGCACACTAGGAATGTTTAGGAAGAAGTATAAAAAGCCCGTCTGTATGTATAATTTATACATTATGTACACATGTATGAAACTCCCACACATCAGAGTGTGACTTTGCTCTTGCTGGGATCCAAATCCGCGTACTTAGGTTTCCTACTGGGCAAGTCTCCTGAAAGGCCCCAAACATGGGATTTCTCAAGGTTGTGCATGGGAAATTTTTCACAATCTCTTTCTGCCTCTCTCACCTTTAATCGAAGTACAGCGTCTTTACGGTACTTAGACTGTGCTGACCCTTCGATCTCAAGTACAGTATCTTTATTTTGTCTCACGAGGTAGACAATATGTATGACGGCTGAAAGATACTTAATTTAGATAACATGAATTATTTGAGTATGCATTTTTATTAGCTTCGGTCAAAGTAGATTTAGTTGTTTTATCAGTTTTAGGCTGGAGATGAGTAGCCAGGCTTCAGACCTCAAAGCGCTTAGCATTCTTACCTCTTCTTTACTGTAGAAAAGTGGTAGTTGAAGTGGAAGTTTTATGCAGGACCATATCTGCAAAATCCATGGGTACTTTAGAAAAATTTAACAGCAGTTTCTATGAGTGGAATATAGAAAGTGAGGAGAGGGTTTCCAAATTTCCATGTTACTACTTTCTGAATTGCAGTTTTGGACTTTGATAAAGATGACAAGTCTGTATGCTGTAAAGCACCAGGATTGTCTGAATTCTGGAAAAGCATGGTTAATTAAAAATAAATATAGGAGACCACATTCTTGTCTTATTTTACACCAGTCCAAATCTGCCTATCTTTACTGAGGTGCAGTGGTATGAACAGCATTATGTGGGCAGTACTGGCAGGGAGGAATTGATAATTTCAGACAAACTCGTTTATTCTCCCTTAAACGTTAGCCATGTGGCCAGGCAGTGAGCAAATATGAATTTTGGAGAAAATGGAATGAATCTACCCCGATGGACAACAGGCTGCCACACAACCCCTTCTTGTAATGAGGAGATCTGTGCAACGGCAGGTGAATTTGTGCTGTGTATGTGGGGCTTGGAGCACGCCAGGTAGGACAGGATTTGGGCATTAACAACAGAATTAACTGGGGGAGGAGGAGAACGGGCAGGTGAGAGCAGGAGGCATCAGGGTGAGTTGAAAAGTTGTTGAAGGGCCCGTATATCCTGTGTCCACAGTGGCTTAGTTGCTGGTCCCTGACCGGCCAAGAGCAGCAAGGAGCTTTGAATGCCAAAAAGAGAAGAGCCAGAGCTGGGGAGTGGGGAGCGGGGAGCTGAGGAGGAACGGTAGATTAAAATCTTTATGTGTTACCTTGGACCGTAATGTTTTAAATATAATGTTGGGGGAGTTGTAAATATGTCAGTGTGTTAGTGTAATGTTCTGGATTTAGTGTCTGCTCTTCACTGTAAAGGCATAGATGGAGTGAAGTGGCAGAGTGCCTGCCTTCCGGAGCAAGATTTTCAAATGTATTTTCCTAAACCAACGTAACGCAATGTTTTCTAATGCCCAGTTATCTGAAAGATGATACAAGTGGGTAATTTTGTCAAACCCAATACCAAAAAAAATTCAGATTGAAATGTACATTTGGCTCGACAAGTTTACAGGGCTGTCTTCTGAGACCTTCCGAAGGCTGGGTTTGCCGTGTGAGTTGGCTGTAGCGTTGAGCTCTCTGCTGCTGGAAGAAAACAGGCTGCACGAGATTGTACATTTACCCAGCTATCACGAAGAGCACTGGCCTGTGAATATATAATTGAGGCAGAGCTTTCAAAAGAAAGTAAGCGCTTTCTTAGTTGGCTAAGTGATTTTCCAACTTGAGTTACTAGAAAGTCTGTAAACGTTGTGTTTGTTTTCCATTTTCTCTCTCGTGTGTTACTTGGCATGTTTGATTCTCTTTATTTACTGTGTTCTCAATGTGTGTATATATAACAGGATGTCTTAGTTTTATTTTCAAGTTGTGCAATAAATTATTCATCTTAAATATAACTTGATGATAGGTGCTACAAATAAATTGAACTCAAGTAATTTTAGTAATTGTGGGCCACAGAAAGAGGAAAAAAGGGAAGAATATTTTTGTATTTTGTTATGTTCTCTGAAAGGAGCAGAAGCATAATTTCTATCATTAATCATCTAATGCACTTCCATTGATTTTCTTTTTAATAGAAAATGAAAGTAAAAGCAATTCAAAACCCATAATAAAGTTTGGAAAAAAAGGGAAAATTGTGAAAGATTCCTTAGACTGATTGCATAATGTCGCAGCGCTCAGAATACAGTTATTCCCTGGCCAAAGTAAATTTGAAACATTAAAAAATCATATTATTTTGTCTTTCTAGCCAGGCAGAGTGTGAACCACTCGCATTAAGAAAACACTTGTATTAAAATGAAAATGGTGCTAGACATTAACGTATCAATCCCGTGTTCTGCATTCAGTGTGTGGGTGGGAGGAGGAGCGGGCTTTAGAGCCATGTATTTTTCTCCTACTTGTCCTTAAACAGTGGGCAGTCTTGGCTCACAGACGAGGAAGAATTAAAGCATCAAGTCACATAGCTTGGCAAAATTGACATGTACAGCTCAATTCTTTCGGTGATTTAAATCATATATTCCCAACCAAATAATCAATAACCTCATCCATAAGTATGAAAGAAAAATTGTACTCTAAGAAGTTATTTTAAAATGGAACAGAGGCGAGTCCAGTTTAAGGCATTAGATGTCAGATGTCAGCCTGCAGTGATTTTACTGGTTTTAATATGCAGCCCTGGACATGTGTAATCCCTTTCAGACAAACTGCTCCGTTCTCCTGCTTGCTCTGTGGTGGTAGCTGAGAGGCTCCGAGCCACGCAGAGTGAAAGGTATTGGAGGGACGTGCCCCTCTGGTATGCAGACCTTGCGTCCAGACCTCTCTCTCCCTTTCCGTCTGGTGGATACCGATGGCACGTAACCACAGGAGAGCTCTACGGCTGGATGGGATGTGCCCTACGGCACGTGGGGACGGCTGCCCCGGTGGGGGCACGGCTGTGGCTGCGCTGGAGGTGACCTCCCACCACCTTCTGGTGAGCCCCCAGAAGGCTGCAGCTGGGGCTTCTCTTCTTCTGAGGCTCCTGTACCTAGGTTAACCTGGCTTTTTCCCCATGCACATGTCTTATTATGGGAAGGCTGCAGGGAGAAACCAACCCAAAGAACAGCTAAAACATGGACCTTTAAGTTGAGAAGATTCTTCACAGTTTTGCGTGCTTTTTTTTTCCCTTCCCTTCTAATTCTGTCCCAAATTTCTGCCCTTTCCCCTGTTGCAGTTTCTTCTCCATGCTAATGCTCTGTACCCAACTTTTCTACCCAATTCCTCCCTGACCCCTTTTCATGCAAATCATTTCAGTTGCTTTCCTTTATCTTTTCAATTGATATTTACCATCTTTATTGCTTCCCAACCTCATCTCAGGCTCCTCTTGTTTGTTTATAGAGCACGTTGGTTGGGGTCTGTGTTTATTCAGCGCTCTGTTTGCTTGGTGGCATTTCGTAGCCCTTTAGCACTACTGTCAATATCATTAATAATTAGAAAATGGGAAACTGGTGATCTCGGAGCCAGTTTCTCTGCTGCATAACTAGTTGTTCCAGCTCTTCCTCAGTTATTTTTACTAGATTTGTGTTGGTGATGTCCTTCCTGGCATCATTTGTTCTTTTCCTCGGACTTATCTTATGGTTTGCTTCTGTAAGCCCAAACTTTGGATGCACTTCACTTCATTACAGGGAGTGCTGCTGGATCCAAGGGGGGCACAGTGGGGAGCTTAAGCATATGCTTTTGTCCTTACAGAATCAGGGCCTTAGACTTAACCTGAGTCTCAGCAAAGCCTTCTCTTATGTGTTCTATTATGTCTGCTTCTGGTCTCCGTCTGTAATTAGGGGTTGTGTTAACATACCAAGAATAACAAATGTTCCACCTGGGATTTTGGAGAAACTGGTTATAAGTATGAAGGAGTATCAATATACAAAATACATGAGGTCATCATGAGTTATGAGACTGTGCTTATAATCAGCAAGTCTGGATCCTTAAAATTATTTTCTTCTTTTTTCCTAACGTATTATCTCTGAACTCCATTTTCACTTATCATTAGTGATACGTGTAAGAAATATATGTTACCATGTTACATTGAGGGGTAATGAGAATAATTACGCAACACAAAATGAGAATTTTTCTGAACAATGAGAAGGTAAACAGCTACATTACAATAATTCTTTTGACTTTACATGCTGGCTTTGATTTTTCACACATTCTTAGAACTTGAAGCCAGAGAAGATTATTACATCATTGCGTCTACACTTCCTGGGCGTTAGACCTCCTGTCTAACCTCATAGGGGTTAGACCTCCTGTCTAGCCTCATAGGTCAACCTGTTGTTCCTGTACTAAGTCCAGCCATTTGATTTACTCTACTGCATAGCTTTAGTTTTAGTGTTTGGCCTGAGTATGCCTTCCTGGAATTATCAGCCAGTGTTTTCAGATGTTCTAATGACATTTAATTCCAGAGTTTTGAAACCACTAATTTAGGTTTCCCAAATTGAAGTGCCATGGTACAGCATAATTTCACTGGTTGGTAGCTGATTCTCACTCTTCAGCTTTTTACCTTTTGGAAGCTGTTGAAATGCATTTTTAAAGAAGAATTGATTATAACTTTGGTAAATGAATATGATTACCAAGACTGTCTGTAATTGGATTTTTACTTAAGAGGAACTGTATTTATGTTATCTTTCCTTATTGAATGCAATGCTATGCCTATAGTATTTCTTTCTCAATACCCTCCTTTTGTTAGGACCATCTGTAGTGCTGTTAAGTCAGGTGTGTGCCTTCTGAGAGCACCCGAGTTCCCCCAGTCTGAGGCTGACACGCTGCTTTGGTGGTGATGTAACATCGTCTAAGGATGCATTCAGCGCCTCTGCAATTTAACAGCGTACAGACGTTTGATTTCACCATATAAAAGTTTATAGAAGTGTCTGCTATTTACTTTTAATTTAAGATAAATGTAGTTAAAGAATATAGCTTCCATATGCTTCCGTGTGCCATATGCTGAGATGATGGCATACAGACATACTCTTGTGGGTGTGAATATAAAACAAGAAGACAGACTGTCGTACTGAATATCCCGTTAGCAGTCCTTGTTCAGTATCCAAGCAGGACCCTGTACCAGCGGAAAGGGAAATTTCCTCCCCAAACCATACATTTAACACTTGACTTATGCCTTGGAGAAAAGCGGTTGCATCCGCAGCTATTTTCATTGCTCATATTAATCACTAACTTTTGTTGACACCTTAATGGGTGTATCCACACCGTCTGTTAAACAACCCCAGCCCTGCCCTGCCAAAAGATATTTTCTTTTAGCATTTCAAACCTGGTTACCTTTCAGTTTAATTCATGATCTTGTTTTTGTCATTACGAGAGAAGGTGTACTTTTTTTTTTTTTTTTTGTGCCAGCCATTGTTTTATATCAGCAGAACTGCATTAAATTGTCATCCTGGAGCTTGGCCCCAAGTGTTTATTTCCAGTTTGGTGGCGTTTACTGGTGGTAATAAGAAAGAATAGCGGGAGTTCAAAAGGAAATCCTGCATTTCCCCTCTTCGTGGGAATCGATATTATAATTTGAAACCCTTTATCTGGCAGTGTCCTGTTATTAGCTATTTTTATTCATATGTTTGTGTCCATTTCAAATGCTGCAGAGATGGTAGAAATCACACATTATGCCTAGGAGGGATTTATTGTTATTATGTGATGATTTTTTTTTTTTTTTTTCCCTCAGTGCATAGGGCTGCAAATGGACTGCATTTGCCCTCCGGTGGTATCCCACTTAAGAAAAAAAATGAGATGTTGACATAGCAGAAATGGCTTTGCGGTATGAGTTTATTTAAAACCATTGTGACAGAACTGAGGATTACGGGGAAATATTTTTTATGCAACGTAAACCACACATGAGCCAAACCAATCAGTAGTTTGAAACCACTGAGGACAGATAATTTTACTAACTTTCCTGAAGGTCCACTGAAAACAAATTTGTCTCATTCTGTTTCCAGAAGTGCCTGTATTTGAAAATCTTTTTCTCTTAAAAGTTAAAGCTAACTTAACTGGGAAATAAGTTTGCAGCAGGCAGAAATGAGGTGACTAGGTCCCGAACGAACCACTGGAGTGGATCTGGCAGCTCTTCTGCTTCCTGTCTGGCCCTTCTCAATCCATTAAAATGCCCTAATGGGCTTTTGTTTTATTATTTAATTTCTTTTAGCAGTTCGTGCTGCTCACCTCAAGCATAGCTGCAAGCATGTAGCAGAAATCCTGCCATTTCTTATGACTGACATGCTGTAAAGATCAGGCCCATTAAGCTCCGGCTTCTGAAGATAATTCAGTTCAAACTGAAGAAGTCATGCATTGGCATCGTCTTTGAAGACGTCTGCAGACTCTCGAGTGGAAATGAATTGCCTCCTAATATGACTGAAATGCACCGTACTGCTTAGGCCAGTCCGAGGAGGCGTGGGGTTTTGGTGTGTAAGGGCACCAGATGTTCGTGGCTGGCATTTTATTTTGTGCGTGTAAAATAAGAAGTGCCTGCTCTCCCAGCAAAGGGACGCAGCTGCCAGCTGGGTCACCAAAGAGGTGCTCAACTGGGCCCACCAGCCTACTAATAACACCGTTGGCATTGATAAGTGCAAAAGTCCAGGAGAATGGGAAGCAAGCGGAATGTTTGCTCTTTAGGTAGTATTTTAGGCATCAAAAAAAGCTTTTTGGATTCCTTGCTCTTTGGCCGCTGCCTTCTCTCCTTGCTGACACTGAGGCTTTGTTGCTCTGTCAGGAGTGACTGGATTGAGTTACAGGATCTGCACTTACAAAATTTCCTGAAGTAGACAAGAGAAGCAGTTCTGTATTTTCAACCAGCTGCCTGTCCCCAATCACCCCACGGGAGATCCTCCTCCTCTCCTCCTTTAGGTCTTATGTCTCTTACTAGACTATCCATTATATTTTCTTCTTTTCAACTCCTTCTTGTCTCCGCGCTTATACATGTATAATCCACTATATTATTTGTTGGTTTAATTTAACTTTCCTCTGCCCATGTTTACGATTGCCGCTAATTTCTTTAAGCTCCATGATCTCTGTCAAATATTTGCCCTGATCTCATATGTCCTTATATATCCATCACTTTTAGCATCTAAATAGGCTCATCGAACTCAGTGAATTATTTGTATGCTTAAAATTAAGGACATTTGTGCAGGAGATCAGGCCATTAGATAATAACTCATTGCAGCATGGAGCGTCTAGTTTAACATCGATATTTAGAAGTTCCATCACATGTGTTGCCATTAATAAATGTCAGGAATGAATTGTGGTCTTCTGTCAGATAGTAGTGAACGTTGCAACATGATGGTTTATTATGCAATTGCAAATATTGCTTCATGGGGCTGGCAGCGTAGGATATTGTTCACTTCCCCGCAGACGCTAGCGGTTGTAGCGATGCTGAGATGGTTTGCATACACTTGGCCATACTTCACGTGGACACGTTTGTGTTGCCGAATCTTTGGTGTCCTTGCTGAAGGTAATGAGGCTACAGAGACCTTGGGCATCAGAGTCTATTACTTGTTTAACCTTCCTGAAGAGGGCAATTACCCCACTTTCCTGTACAGAGCGGTGACCTCTGTCCTCGCGCTCTCGTAATTGAGAAGGGGAATGTCTCCGAGTTTCTGACTGCCGGAGTTGAGAGATAGGAAGGGTCACAAGGATTGAAAGTGAAAGGCAAGGATCAGCAATTTAGAGGTACTTATTAATATGCTGATTTACTGTCACTTGAGTCTAAAGAGACTTTTAACAATTGCTTGCCTTTTGCGCGCTCTTCAAAATGCTGATTTTTTCCTTAGAAATCTAATTACATTTTAATAAGATTTTTTTTTTTTATTTCAAGGTGGTTGCCAACCCATCCCTTGCTCCCATACAGTACTGTAGTTAAAAACCAAAAATCATGTGTATTCATTGCAAAGTTACACTCCAGTAAATCCTTTAACTGTAAGAAAACAGAGTTATTTTTCCCTTTTTCTTCATGCACTCCTAGTTACATTAAGTGCTAGCAACAAGGAAAAATATGTGCAGCCTCAAAAACCTGAATTATTTAGGAATCTCCATAAAATAATATCACCGTTGTTAATGTTAAATAATAAAATCTGGATTAAATAATTTTATCTTCTGTGGCTTTGTGGTACAATGTGTGGACTTGCCTGAAATCATTGAGCCTGACATGACTAAACTCTTGGGGCCAAATTCAATTCCTAACTCTGTCCCTTACTTTATTACTTTAATCAAGTCACGACCTATCTTCGCTTTGGTTAACCTACAATGTAGGATATAAATAGCCTATAATCTTGGAGATTTTGTGAGAATTAATTATTATTAATGAAATGAAAGACTCCGTGATGTGCAGGCTATTTTTATTTATTATAATTACTTATTATTAATTCACTGAAACTTTAGCAAGTTTTATTATAGGTTTCCTGTGCCTCAGATTTATACGTTAATACTTTTGTCCTCCATCATGGCTATACAGTGCCATTATCCACCCTGAAAAATTAATCATTACAGTCCAAAAAAGGACAGGGCTGTTGAAGGAAAAGGCATTGACCTAAAAGAAAACTGGGGGGAAAGCAGTGCACCTAAGTCCTGGGCTGTGCTCTTGCAAACCCCGTTCGACTCGTGCCCGGCCCCAAAGGCATCTGTGTCCAAATTCAGAGACCTCAGCCCCAGCCCGGCTCTGTGCCTGTTGTTTCCTACTGCCACGGCCCAGTCTTAGAGACCTGGTAAAGCTTTGGGCAGGGGACCAGGGAAATGCATCACGTTTGAACGTGGGCTGCAGCCTTGATAGTGCTTGGAGGTGAAGGCGAAGCTCGGTACGTGTGCAGGGGCTCTGCCTCTGCCCCCGCGCGAAGGCACTTCAGGTCGGACGGAGCTCGGCAGAGCGACGCTCGCCTCAGCTGAGACCTACAGAGCAGTTGGGTTTTGTGGGTTTTTTTCTGTTAATGGATCCATTCAGTAGCGCTCTTATAGCGAGCTATTGTGCACCGTAAAAGCAGGCTTCTAGTAAAGTGCAGTAGCTGCAGCCCCTTTCTGTCATGGCTGCAGGCTGAACGCTCGTGCCCTTCCTCCTAAACATCTCCATTTATGCAAGAGATGCAAAGGTTCAGATAGCCGGAGAGCGGGAGAGCACGAGGGGTAGCACAACGTGTAGGGAACTCCGTTTGGGGGGGCAGACCTGGTGCTTACACCTTGCTGCGAGAAGCATTTAGCTGTGGCATCTGCTGCTCAGGCAGAGCAGAGGTCACCACTCTGTATGGGAAAGCTGCTCAGACAGTTGTTCCCTTCATCTGAAATATGGAAAAGATGGCACTTTTGGAGAAGGAAGCTTTCTTTTATTTATTTTTTTTTTTCCCCCCGCTTTGAAGCAGTTTCAGTTCCATGGGTAGTGTGTGCATCGCAGCTTGGGAATCCTGGCCTCGACCAAATACGCTTTATGGCACATAGCCGCAGTATTGTATCTTTCTCGTTTGGTTGTACGAGGTATCATTGGTTAAACTGTTGCCCCAACCCTTAAAATGACTGCCTCCTTGAGAATATTAAATTTATATCATCATCTAGATAGCACACTGCTCAAATAGGAATGTGTCTTTATGGTTTTGTGGAGCTTCCACCACATCTTTGAGTGACGCATGAATAATCACCTAAAAATAAATCAGCTTTATCCTATTAACCCAGGAGAGCGAATCTCACATAGAACACAAGTACCAACTGCATAGAGTATAATACAATATATATAAGAATATAAAGATTTATGTACCTTTACTTTTCAGCTGTTACGTGCCTGTCGGAGCACAACGACTCTGCCGATGTCGGTGACTGCATGCGATGGGCAGGAGCTATGCCAGCTCTTGTACAGGAGTGTCTCGTTCCCTGCAAAGATGACTGCACATTTACCCCCTGGTCTAAATTTACGGCATGCTCGTTTGATTGTGAATCAACTAGAAGTAGGAGACGATCACTGACAGGTATAATCTTTCATAATATTTACCTGATGGTGATGCTTGTGAATAGTGCTTCTGAGACGTTGGTGGACTGATGTTGGGGTTTAGGGAAAATGCAGACAGAATAGTGATTGTCCTTAATTGATTTTTGACCTGATACTGATCATTGCCTGCTTTATGCACATGCCTTTCAGTATGAGAATAGTGCAGAAAAACTCGGTGGTGGAAAGCCATTTTTAGACATAAACCAAATAAAAGAGTGACTATGCATTGTGCAAGTTTATCTGACCTATTGATCTGGGAAGCATGCAGCAAATATGTAGACAAGAATAAAAATCAGTGTGATTTTCTGTTTGAGACTGTTGAAATCTGCATGAAGTTTAAAGCTGGGAGTTTTGTGCTCAGCAGAATCCAATAGTTCAACAGGGCAAATTAATACCATGAATAAAGAAAAAACAATATCGTTAAAACAGTTTTGTTTGATCTTTTATATATATTCATTAAACACTCTAGTTCAAACCATTTCATGGAACAGTCTCCCATACTTGCTGTTGTGATTTGTTATTATGTTATTTGAATGCTGACCAAACCAAAAAGCTTTAAAACCCTGTAACATTAATAGTGGAGCTGCTTTTTTGTTAGGGGTTGTCATCCTCCCCCCACATACATAGCTAAATCAAATCAAAATGAATTATACTGTTTTTAGAAGGTTTACAAGAAATTTACTGTTATTGTTATCCTAAACACTCACATCTTTTCATATTTGTGTGTTGTGTTTGAGAGCTATGGTATAGCTGGCTTGAGTTTGCTCCGTTAATAGAGGTGAAACCTCAAAGACTTCTACTGTGGAGTAAAATACTAACATTGCTGTAAAAATGTCTGCTATGATAATGCCTGGGAACTGGATGGCAGCAAAGTATGGTGGCTACCACTGCTCCTTTCTTCTCGGCTCACTTGTCCCTGGCTGCATGGCTATCTTGTTATTCAGTTTGTTACTGTTGGAATGATCCAAGTTTTTAGTAACTAACAATTACAGTATACAGACATAACGGCTTCAAGCTGCCATTCATCAGTGTGGCTCATTAAAGGATAAAGATTTCTCTGTTACATTAAAATAATTATTATACAATGCTCTATTGTTTCTGCCAAAGAGTATATCCTAAAATGTTCTCTATGTCAATGCCTGTATGTTTATAGTAGTAGAAATCCTCTATCCCTATCAGAATAATAGGTGCCTGATCTTATAGAAAATATGTAAGAATTAAGTGAACTTCCAGGTAGTTTTAAATCCGAATTTGCTTTATGAACATCTGTGACAGTTACCAAACAGTGTGGTCCTACCTATCCCCTTTCTTACTCCATTCTACGTCAGACATAGATCCATTCAAGTAAGTGGACCAAAAATGGTTCCTGATATTCAGGTTTTGATGGCTTGTCTCCCCACCCGCACTGCGTTTGTGACCAAACACCATCTGGCTCTGCCATGAGCCCTTGCTGGGTTCCCTTCCTCCTGCCGGGAAGGAGCTCCTGGTCTCAGCCCGCTCCCAGCAAAGGAGTCCTGAAAAGCAAGTGGTGAACATGGTGGCAAGCGGGTGGCTGTCCTGTCCCACTCGGTGGGTTGCAAGATCACAGAATCACAGAATCGTATAGGTTGGAAAAGACCTTTAAGATCATCGAGTCCAACCGTTAACCTAACACTACCAAGACCACCGCTACACCATGTCCCTCAGCACCTCATCCAAACGTCTTTCAAATACCTCCAGGGATGGCGACTCAACCACTTCTCTGGGCAGCCTATTGCAATGCTTGATAACCCTTTCAGTGAACTAAAATTTCCTAATATCCAGTCTAAACCTCTCCTGATGCAACTTGAGGCCATTTCCTCTTATCCTATCACTTGTTACCTGGGAGAAGAGACCGACCCCCACCTCTCTACAACCTCCTTTCAGGTAGTTGAAGAGAGCGATAAGGTCTCCCCTCAGCCTCCTTTTCTCCAGGCTAAACAACCCCAGTTCCCTCAGCCGCTCCTCACGAGACTTCTGCTCCAGACCCTTCACCAGCTTCGTTGCCCTTCTCTGGACACGTGAGATGGGTGAATCTTTTCGATTCCCCGACTGTTTGTGTACTGACAAAAGCCGATCTCTGCTCGGCACAGCTGCATGGTCGGTAGAGTCACGGCAATGACTCAGAGGAACAGTCTGGCCAGCAACTTTATTAACTGGCGAATTCAACAAACGGACAAACTTAACGAACTGGCGAGCTCAGCAAACGAACAGAGGCGACTTGGCAATGGAGCTATTTTCCAGGCAACCTGTCACAATTTATCCCAAACTTGCATATATTGGAAGAGTAGAGGAAGAGAGAAATGATAAAAGGAAAGGAGAAGAGAGGAGGAAAGAGAAGAAGAAGTATCACCACCCTTGGATCCCACGGTGACGATGACAGACGTGGCAATCCTCCGGTGACGGGCACGCACACGGTTCCCTGGAGAGCGTGTCTAAAAGCTAATCCCCACCTCCAGGGACGTCCCTTCAGGATTTACATGGTTCTTGTTCTAGAAAGTTCTCAATCTTCTGCTCAGGCGCTGGGGGAAGGGGGTGGTCGCAAGGCCCTTCCTCAGATCAGCTCTGTGTGATCTCTGGCCATACATGGTAAGGTCCGTCGGAACCCGGAACCGTGCATCCTCCGACGCGCTCTCCACGTCCTCCACGTCCTGCTCCCGCTCTCCCCCGTCCCGTGCTCGCCGACCTGCCGTCGCCATGCAAATAGCGCCTCAAATCGCCACAACGTTCACGACATGAACTCTTTCAGTCTCCCACAGTGGCCCAGGTGGTGCCGGGGAGGGGACAGCACACCACCGTAGAGGGCAGCGAGGGAGGACCAAGTCAGACATCGGTTTTGGTTTTACCACGGTTCAAAAGGAGAAGTCCATGAGGTTAATGCTGACCTGTCTTTGCACAAAACTTCATGCAAATTGGAGCTGGCCAAAAGTCCTGAAGGAGTCTCATCCATGGGAAGTCAGTCCAAAGATTTAAGGAAAGTGCAGTTTGGGGAGTACTTCACACTGTTAAGACTCCTTTGTCTTGGTTTCACCCTTCTGGAAGCGTGCGTGAATTGTACCTCCTTGCTTAGCACAGTGTATGTCTATGCTCAAGTGAATTCTTCAGCTTCATTATAAGAGTTCATTAACAATGTCATTTAGTGGGAATCTGCTAATTGTTTGCTAAGTATTTGCTTGCCTCCCACTCAGTTTTTAATAGTATTACTCATTTTACTTTGTAAGTAATCATAGACTCTACATGTAAAATTAGTCATTACTTAAGAAGTGAAAGATTTATTACAGAACATATCAAAATTCAAAGTCGTTATAATCAAAACACAGTTTTTAGGTAAGTCTTCAGGTAATACAGTCAGTTAATTCACTCTACTATGGATACAATACATTTTCTGTAGAAAGGTATATTTTTAATGTTTCATATAATTTTTATGTATAGCATATACTACCTGATAATGTATATATTTGTTAGTGTTCAGAAATTTAATTTAAAAAAGAGAATACTATTTAATTGAAGGTTTTATGTCCTTGAAAATTTTTGCAGTAGTATTTTTAATAGTAATTTCTAAAGCAGTCTGTGAAGATCATAAAAGTATCACCATCGCTACTTCTAAAACGACTTCTTTGTGAAGAATATGGGATGAATGTCACTTTTGCCCTCAAAATAGGGCTTTCACAGCAACTTCATTAGAGGGAAGATTCCTACAAAACAGATGGCAGGGCAAGTTGGAAAAAAAGTGGTGTATCAGTGTGAGATTATTAGCATCCTTACCTGTGTCCGCTGTGCTTCACGTAATAATGGCAAAACATGGCCAAGTCCCAAATTCCCATGTTTACGAATACAATGCAGAACATACAGCTGTACGTATATACTGAGCTTGTGGCTTCTGGCAGCTTGTCAAACATAAAATGCTGGAGATGCCACTAGAGAGCTCCCGATCTATTTAAAGCCTTTTAAAAGACTTGCCTTGAAGTATATGGAGTTGTACCTCTTATACCTTACCTGAAGTTGCTCATAAATATATATGTATAAACGTACACACACACACGCACAAATATAAACATGCTGGCACTATTTGATTTCTTTGTGCGTTATCCCCTTGTGCTGGCAAATTTTACATTCCCCAGACCTCTGGAAATACAATTTTGAAAGAGCTGGGGCTTGAAGGACAGTGACATTAAGGGTCTGCAATCGGTGCCCTTCTCTTTGGAGGTACGTGTTTGTATGCAAACAGGTATCGATGACAGCCAGCTTGTGCTCCTGCTGACATGTGCTGAAATGGTTCCAGACTAGAAAGAGGGTTGTTGGGTTATATAACTTAATTTTTGTTTTTAGTATCTTACTTGTGTGCAATACCAAAGAGAAGACATTTCTTTGGGGATCAAAGCTTTAAAAACTTTTTGCAGAAGTATTTTTAGCGTGTCCAAGATCCCCAAGGAACATTTTGAGGATGGGATACAGATGCGGCTTGTTAGTGAAGATGAATTCTCCCCTTCTGTGCCGATGCCAAATGCAAAGACATTCCTGAGCTCAGCCAGCATAAAGATTGCTCCACGTCGGCAACCCACGCCAAGAAAAGCATTGATTTTATCTTTAGAGGTTGTATACAGACCTTTGTTCCCTTGAGCAGTTGTAGGGATGCAGGGAGCATGAATTCTCTTCTTTACATTACCTCTTCTTGTACCGGGGACCTCTTCTCGTGCCTAGAAGTCCTCCGGGAACAGGGCACGGAGAGTGCAGTTGCAGAGAGCTGTACCATAGCTTTATTTGAATGCTGCTGCTTCAGCTATAACCATTGAAATGCTTTCCAGCCCTAATAATTTACTGAGGATTATCTTTTCCGTTTTCTTCAAAGCACGGCTTGTGTGCAGAGTGCATCTTTAACTAATTTGTAAAGTAGCCCCAAGGAAGAAGTTGTGGCTAAGGTAGAGTCCTCTGGAAGTTGTCCTGGCAACCATTGATTGTGAGCAAATAGAGACAAAACAATCAATTTGTTTTCATCAGATAATTAGAGAAAAATGATATTATATAAAATTACAAAGCATTTTGTGGGCAGACAGTTCCTAGGGGAAGACTTTGCATTTTGCTCCTTGCCCTACCCATCAAAACAGTATTTCCAAGTTCTCTGGTTGCCCCTGGAGATAAATACGTTGTCCTTGCACTCCAGAGCACTGGCAGCAGCTAATAGATGCTTCGGAAACATTCCTGGATATTAACATTCAGATTGTCTTGGTTCTAATGTGTCGAATTCATGCAAGTATAAATAATATGACGTGTTGTTATCAAAAGTAGCAGATGTTAAGCTAACGAACAGACTTCTGTGGTTGGAACAGGGCGAAGCAGAAAGCGAGACAAATGCCAGAATACAGAAGTTTATCCTCAAGTTGAAACAGAGCTGTGCCCCTGCGAGGTGTTTACCTCCCAGCCCCACGGAAATTGGTCCGACTGCATTATCGGAGGAGGTACATCTGAGCCGCGGTTGGGAACGCGATCCCACGGGGACACCAAGGAGTGTGGCGAGGGCGTACGCCTGCGAGCTATTGCCTGTTATGATACGACCGGCAGACTCGTGGAACCATCTCGCTGTAGCAGTTCGGGTAAGGAGATCTAAAAAAGCGCACAAGAGGTGTAAATAGCCCTGATGCTGAGCACGGTTACCCACTCAGCGGTTCATCTGGGAGCCTGTCGTAGGTGTGTACCTGGTTACTTGCTGGATTGAACAGCTTTCACAAGGTTGCCGTTGAGTGTTGAACACCAATCTAATATCTTCTTATCGCTCTTAATACTGAGGTTTTCCTCAGTATAAAGGTCTGCTGGCATTTCTGCGATGGAAAGGAAGTAGAAGAGGGCTAAAGTTGGCTATGCTGTCAGAATGCCAGGTGGATTTCTTTTATTTGTATTAAAATCCTATAAAAGTATAAGCTTAGGAGAAGAAGCAACTATATTTCTATCAGCATTTTGTTTTAAGATATTTCCTACTTCAGCTTTTACTTGCTTATAAATTTTTATTCTTTTTCACTAAATTTGGAGGTTCGTACAGTTGTTTTCAATGAAGGCATCAGAAATTTTCTTGAGACAATCACATTTAATTACAAAAGCCCTGTGATGTCACCTGCTGTCGCTCACGCCAAGTACACATGACTTCAGCAGCCAGTGGTCTCATCCTTGCAATTTTGTGCCAGTCTCCAGCTCAAATGGATACACGTATATTCCAGGGTCACTGCTTGCTGGGGCTCTGGGCTGTAGTTCTGTCCACTTATGTTTCACATATAATTAAGTAGCCTATATCAAACAGAAATAGGGCAGAATTAGAAGTAGAGCAAGCAGGAAATGTCATTCCATCTGGATATTTTTCTCCCAGTTTCCATGGCTTGCAGCTCATAGCAATCATTACGCTATATCAATTTACGGATAAAAGCCCTTATTTTAGGGGCAAATTCTGTACCCATGCCACCCCCAAACCACTAATGCTCTCTGACTTACAGTCAAAAAGCTTAGGACACCACACAATGTGAGGTAGTAGGTTGGAAGACTTCTTGTGAGCTATATGATGGGGAGGGAGAAATGTCTCGGGAGGAGATTAAGTAATGCACTGGGAACCATTAGTGTTCCAGAGTATATAAGGGAGCAGAGAAAGAAGTGGGGCTGCTCTGTGGAGGGTCTTCAGGATGAGGATCAGCAGCCTGAGCCGCATGTAATAAAAGGGAAAAAAACCACACCCTAATGAAGTGATTGAGTCCTGGAGTGAATTCCTCTCGCAGCTGTTGATGGCTGTTCCAGCTGGCTGCACGGATTCATAAAGCAGCTTTCTGTGGTTTGTGTTTCAACAATGTGCTGTCGTACCAATTGATTATGCCTCTGTGGCCCATGAAGGAGGAATGCTATACCTTTCCCCCACAACATTACCTTTTCTTCTGCAAAAAGGGAGCTGTTGGGCTTTGAAAGGTGGGTTTGCCTGTGCCGTGACTTGCTCTTTTGAGAAACTCAGGGTTTTTATCACTGTTGAAAAGAGGAGGTTGTCTATGCGTGGGGCTTGAAGCCTGTTTTCCGTCAGTGATATTTATGTGGCATTTTTAATGGTCTGGCTTCTCTTAGGGAGGTAGTAGGGAGTGGTAGCTCAAGGGGATTATTGTTGGCTTTCTTGTCTTCAGCTTTTTATGTGAGCAGAAATGATTGCAACGCGACCCTGGCACAGGCTGCACGTCAGAGGCTGCAGGGGTGGTCAGTGCGGTACAGCAGCGCCCTGTCCTCCTGCAGTCTATTCACAGAGGGCTCTGAAGACCCTTAGGTGTGGAAGAGGGATGTAAAGGAGGGGCGAGATATTTCCACCTCCTGGATACCCCTAAGAGTTCCCCTAAGGGCGAACTATTCATCTCCAGCCAGACCCCTGTTTAATATCCAGGATGTATGA